>NC_054474.1:101887390-102187390 GCF_017639515.1 Carcharodon carcharias
GTGAGAGGCAAAACAACACAAACTGTGCTGACTGTGAGTCAAAACATAACAAACTGCGCAGACTGTGGGACAGAACATCACAAACTGTGCTGACTGAAAAGCAACACATCACAAACAGTGCTGACTGGGGCAAAACATCACAAACTGTGCTGACTCAGAGGCAAAACATCACAAACCGCGCAGACTGCGGGGCAAAACATCACAAACTCTGCTGACTGAAAGGCAGAACATCACAAACTGTGCTGACTCAGAGACAAAACATCACAAACCGCGCAGACTGCGGGCCAAAACATCACAAACTCTGCTGACTGAAAGGCAGAACATCACAAACTGTGCTGACTGAGAGGCAAAACACCACAAACTTTGCTGACTGCGGGAAAACATCACAAACTTTGTTGACTGAGTGGTACAACATCACAAACTTTGCGAACTAAGGTTCAAGACATCACAAACTGAGCTGACTGTGAGTCAAAATATCACAAACTGTGCTCACTGAGAGGCAAAACATCACAAATTGTGCTGACTGTGAGTCAAAACATTACAAACTGCACAGAATGCAGTACAAAATATCACAAGCTGTGCTGACTGAGAGGCAAAACATCACAAACCGCACAGTCTGCAGGACAAAACACCACAAACTGTGCTGGCTGAGAGGTAAAACAACACAAACTGTGCTGACTGAGAGGCAAAACATCACAAACTGTGCTGACTGTGAGTCAAAACATCACAAACTGCACAGACTGCGGGACAGAGCATCACAAACTGTGCTGACTGAAAAGCAAAACATCACAAACAGTGCTGACTGGGGCAAAACATAACAAAATGTGCTGACTGAGAGGCAAAACATCACAAACTGTGCAGTCTGCAGGACAAAACATCACAAACTGTGCTGACTGAGGGTCAAAACATCACAAAAGGCATTGACTGATGGACAAAACATGACAAACTAAGCTGACTGGGGCAAAACATCACAAACTGTGCTGACTGTGAGTCAAAACATCAAAATCTGCGTTGGCTGAGGGGTAAAACATCAAAAACTGTGCCAACTGAGGGGCAAAAGATAACACACTGTGCTGACTGAGGCAGAACATCACAAACCGTGTTGGCTGAGGGGTAAAACATCACAAACTCTGCTGACTGAGGCGTAAAACATCATAAACTGTGCTGACTGAGGGGTAAAACATCACAAACTGTGCTGACTGAGGGTCAAAACATCACAAACTGCTGACTGAGGGGTAAAACATCACAAACTGTGCTGACTGAAAAGCAACACATCACAAACAGTGCTGATTGGGGCAAAACATCACAAACTATGCTGACTCAGAGGCAAAACATCACAAACCGCGCAGACTGAGGGGCAAAACATCACAAACTCTTCTGACTGAAAGGCAGAACATCACAAACTGTGCTGACTCAGAGACAAAACATCACAAACCGCGCAGACTGTGGGCCAAAACTTCACAAACTCTGCTGACTGAAAGGCAGAACATCACAAACTGTGCTGACTGAGAGGCAAAACACCACAAACTTTGCTGACTGGGGGAAAACATCACAAACTGTGTTGACTGAGTGGTACAACATCAAAAACTATGCTAACTAAGGTTCAAGACATCACAAACTAAGCTGACTGGGGCAAAACATCACAAACTGTGCTGACTGTGAGTCAAAACATCAAAAACTGCGTTGGCTGAGGAGTAAAACATCAAAAACTGTGCCAACTGAGGGGCAAAAGATAACACACTGTGCTGACTGAGGCAGAACATCACAAACTGTGTTGGCTGAGGGGTAAAACATCAAAACCTCTGCTGACTGAGGGGTAAAACATCATAAACTGTGCTGACTGAGGGGTAAAACATCACAAACTGTGCTGACGGAGAGGCAAAACATCAAAAAATGTGCTGACTGAGAGTCAAAACATCACAAACTGTGCTGACTGAGAGGCAAAATATCACAAAATGTGCTGACTGAGATTCAAAACATCACAAACTGCGCAGAATGTGGGCCAAAACATCACAAACTATGCTGACTGAAAAGCAAAACATCACAAACCGCGCAGACTGCGTGGCAAAACATCACAAACTCTGCTGACTGAATGGCAGAACATCACAAAGTGTGCTGACTCAGAGGCAAACCATCACAAACTGTGCTGACTGAGATGCAAAACATCAAAAACTGCGCTGACTGAGGCAAAGCATCACAAACTGTGCTGACCGAGGCAAAACATCACAAACTGCGCTGACTGAGAGGCAAAACATCACGAACAGTGTTGACTGGGGCAAAACATCACAAACTTTGCTGACTGAGAGGCAAAACATCACAAACCGCGCAGACTGCAGAGCAAAACATCACAAAGTGTGCTGACTGAGAGGCAAAACACCACAAACTTTGCTGACTGGGGAAAACATCACAAACTGTGCTGACTGAGGGGCAAAACATCACAAAATGCGCTGACTGAGCGACAAAACATCACCAACTATGCCGACTGGGGCAAAACATCACAAACTGTGCTGATTGTGAATCAAAACATCACAAACTGCATTGGCTGTAGGGCAAAACATCACAAACTGTGCTGACTGAAGGGCAAAACATCACAAACTATGCTAATTGAGGGGCAAAAGATCACAAACTGTGCTAACTAAGGTTCAAGACATCACAAACTGTGCTGAGTGAGAGGCAAAGCATCACAAACTGTGCTGACTCTGAGTCAAAACATCACAAACTTTGCTGACTGAGGGGCAAAACATCAAAATCTATGCTAATTGAGGGGCAAAAGATCACAAACTGTGCTAAGGTACAAGACATCACAAACTGTGCTGAGTGAGAGGCAAAGCATCACAAACTGTGCTGACACTGAGTCAAAATATCACAAACTGTGCTGACTCTGAGTCAAAATATCACAAACTGTGCTGACTGTGACTCAAAACATCACACACTTTGCTGACTGAGGGGCAAAACATCACAAAATGTGCTGACTGAGAGGCAAAATATCAAAAAAGGTGATGACTGAGAGGCAAAACATCACAAACTGTGCTGACTGGGGCAAAAACATCACAAACTGTGCTGACCGAGAGGCAAAACATCACAAACTGTGCTGACTGAGAGGCAAAAAATCACTAAGTTTGAAGATTGAGAGGTAAAACATCACAAACTGTGTTTGTCAGGGTCAAAACAACACAAACGGTGCTGACTGACAGGCAAAACATCACAAACTGTGCTGACTCAGAAGCAAAACATCACAAATTGTGCTGACTGAGGCAAAACAACACAAACTGTGCTGACTGAGAGCCAAAACAACACAAACTGTGCTGATAGAGAGGCAAAACAACACAAACTGTGCTGCCTGAGGCAAAACATCAAAACCTGTGCTGCCTGAGGCAAAACATCACAAACTGTGCTAACTGAGGGGCAAAACATCACAAACTGTGCTGACTGTGAGTCAAAACATCAAAATCTGCGTTGGCTGAGGGGTAAAACATCAAAAACTGTGCCAACTGAGGGGCAAAAGATAACACACTGTGCTGACTGAGGCAGAACATCGCAAACCGTGTTGGCTGAGGGGTAAAACATCACAAACTCTGCTGACTGAGGAGTAAAACATCATAAACTGTGCTGACTGAGGGGTAAAACATCACAAACTGTGCTGACTGAGGGTCAAAACATCACAAACTGCTGACTGAGGGGTAAAACATCACAAACTGTGCTGACTGAAAAGCAACACATCACAAACAGTGCTGATTGGGGCAAAACATCACAAACTATGCTGACTCAGAGGCAAAACATCACAAACCGCGCAGACTGAGGGGCAAAACATCACAAACCCTTCTGACTGAAAGGCAGAACATCACAAACTGTGCTGACTCAGAGACAAAACATCACAAACCGCGCAGACTGCGGGCCAAAACATCACAAACTCTGCTGACTGAAAGGCAGAACATCACAAACTGTGCTGACTGAGAGGCAAAACACCACAAACTTTGCTGACTGGGGGAAAACATCACAAACTGTGTTGACTGAGTGGTACAACATCACAAACTATGCTAACTAAGGTTCAAGACATCACAAACTAAGCTGACTGGGGCAAAACATCACAAACTGTGCTGACTGTGAGTCAAAACATCAAAAACTGCGTTGGCTGAGGAGTAAAACATCAAAAACTGTGCCAACTGAGGAGCAAAAGATAACACACTGTGCTGACTGAGGCAGAACATCACAAACTGTGTTGGCTGAGGGGTAAAACATCAAAAACTCTGCTGACTGAGGGGTAAAACATCATAAACTGTGCTGACTGAGGGGTAAAACATCACAAACTGTGCTGACGGAGAGGCAAAACATCAAAAAATGTGCTGACTGAGAGTCAAAACATCACAAACTGTGCTGACTGAGAGGCAAAATATCACAAAATGTGCTGACTGAGATTCAAAACATCACAAACTGCGCAGAATGTGGGCCAAAACATCACAAACTATGCTGACTGAAAAGCAAAACATCACAAACCGCGCAGACTGCGTGGCAAAACATCACAAACTCTGCTGACTGAATGGCAGAACATCACAAAGTGTGCTGACTCAGAGGCAAACCATCACAAACTGTGCTGACTGAGATGCAAAACATCAAAAACTGCGCTGACTGAGGCAAAGCATCACAAACTGTGCTGACTGAGGCAAAACATCACAAACTGCGCTGACTGAGAGGCAAAACATCACAAACTGTGCTGCCTGAGGCAAAACATCACAAACTTTGCTGACTGAGAGGCAAAACATCACAAACCGCGCAGACTGCAGAGCAAAACATCACAAACTGTGCTGACTGAGAGGCAAAACACCACAAACTTTGCTGACTGGGGGAAAACATCACAAACTGTGCTGACTGAGGGGCAAAACATCACAAAATGCGCTGACTGAGGGACAAAACATCACCAACTATGCCGACTGGGGCAAAACATCACAAACTGTGCTGATTGTGAATCAAAACATCACAAACTGCATTGGCTGTAGGGCAAAACATCACAAACTGTGCTGACTGAAGGGCAAAACATCAAAAACTATGCTAATTGGGGGGCAAAAGATCACAAACTGTGCTAACTAAGGTTCAAGACATCACAAACTGTGCTGAGTGAGAGGCAAAGCATCACAAACTGTGCTGACTCTGAGTCAAAATATCACAAACTTTGCTGACTGAGGGGCAAAACATCAAAATCTATGCTAATTGAGGGGCAAAAGATCACAAACTGTGCTAACTAAGGTTCAAGACATCACAAACTGTGCTGAGTGAGAGGCAAAGCATCACAAACTGTGCTGACACTGAGTCAAAATATCACAAACTGTGCTGACTGTGAGTCAAAATATCACAAACTGTGCTGACTGTGACTCAAAACATCACACACTTTGCTGACTGAGGGGCAAAACATCACAAAATGTGCTGACTGAGAGGCAAAATATCAAAAAAGGTGACGACTGAGAGGCAAAACATCACAAACTGTGCTGACTGGGGCAAAACATCACAAACTGTGCTGACTGTAACTCAAAACATCACAAACTGTGCTGAGCGAGGGGCGAAAAATCACTAAGTTTGAAGATTGAGAGGTAAAACATCACAAACTGTGTTTGTCAGGGTCAAAACAACACAAACGGTGCTGACTGACAGGCAAAACATCACAAACTGTGCTGACTCAGAAGCAAAACATCACAAATTGTGCTGACTGAGGCAAAACAACACAAACTGTGCTGACTGAGAGCCAAAACAACACAAACTGTGCTGATAGAGAGGCAAAACAACACAAACTGTGCTGCCTGAGGCAAAACATCAAAACCTGTGCTGCCTGAGGCAAAACATCACAAACTGTGCTAACTGAGGGGCAAAACATCACAAACTCTGCTGACTGTGAGTCAAAACATCACAAACTGCGCAGACTGTGGGACAGAACATCACAAACTGTGCTGACTGAAAAGCAAAACATCACAAACCATGCAGACTGTGGGGCAAAACATCACAAACTCTGCTGACTGAAAGGCAGAACTTCACAAACTGTGCTGACTGAGAGGCCAAACACCACAAACTTTGCTGACTGGGGGAAAACATCACAAACTGTGTTGATTGAGTGGTACAACATCACAAACTATGCTAACTAAGGTTCAAGACATCACAAACTGTGCTGAGTGAGAGGCAAAATATCACAAACTGTGCTGACTGTGAGTCAAAATATCACAAACTGTGCTGACTGTAACTCAAAACATCACAAATTGTGCTGAGCGAGAGGCGAAACATCACAAACTGTGCTTACTGTGAGTCAAATTATCACAAACTGTGCTGAGTGAGAGGCGAAACATCACAAACTGTGCAGACGGTCAGTCAAAATATCACAAACTGTGCTGACTGTAACTCAAAACATCACAAACTGTGCTGAGCGAGAGGCGAAACATCACAAACTGTGCTGAGTGTGAATCAAAATAACACAAACTGTGCTGACTGAGAGCCAAAACAACACAAACTGTGCTGATAGAGAGGCAAAACAACACAAACTGTGCTGCCTGAGGCAAAACATCAAAACCTGTGCTGCCTGAGGCAAAACATCACAAACTGTGCTAACTGAGGGGCAACACATCACAAACTCTGCTGACTGTGAGTCAAAACATCACAAACTGCGCAGACTGTGGGACAGAACATCACAAACTGTGCTGACTGAAAAGCAAAACATCACAAACCATGCAGACTGTGGGGCAAAACATCACAAACTCTGCTGACTGAAAGGCAGAACTTCACAAACTGTGCTGACGGAGAGGCAAAACACCACAACTTTGCTGACTGGGGGAAAACATCACAAACTGTGTTTACTTAGGGGTACAACATCACAAACTATGCTAACGAAGGTTCAAGACATCACAAACTGTGCTGAGCGAGAGGCGAAACATCACAAACTGTGCTGACTGTGAGTCAAAATATCACAAACTGTGCAGACTGTAACTCAAAACACAACAATTTGTGCTGAGCGAGAGGCGAAACATCACAAACTGTGCTTATTGTGAGTCAAAATATCACAAACTGTGCTGAGCGAGAGGCGAAACATCACAAACTGTGCAGACTGTGAGTCAAAATATCACAAACTGTGCTGACTGTGACTCAAAACATCACAAACTGTGCTGAGCGAGAGGCGAAACATCACAAACTGTGCTGAGTGTGAATCAAAACATCACAAACTGTGCTGACTGAGAGGCAAAACATCACAAACTGTGTTACTGAGGGTCCAAACAACACAAGCTGTGTTGACTGAGAGGCAAAACATCACAAACTGTGCTGACCATGAGTCAAAACATCACAAACTGCGCAGACTGCGGGACAGAACATCACAAACTGTGCTGACTGAAAAGGAAAACATCACAAACAGTGCTGACTGGGGCAAAACATCACAAACTGTGCTGACTCAGAAGCAAAACATCACAAACCTCGCAGACTGTGGGGCAAAACATCACAAACTCTGCTGACTGAAAGGCAGAACATCACAAACTGTGCTGACTCAGAAGCAAAACATCACAAATTGCGCTAAATGAGGGGTAAAACATCACAAACTGTGCTGACTGAGTGGCAAAACGTCACAAACTGTGCTGACTGGGGCAAAACATCACAAACTGTGCTGACTGAGTGGCAAAACGTCACAAACTGCGCTGACTGGGGCAAAACGTCACAAACTGTGCTGACTGAGGGGCAAAACATCACAAAGTTTGAAGATTGAGAGGTAAAACATCACAAACTGTGTTTCTCAGGGTCAAAACAACACAAACTGTGCTGACTGACAGGCAAAACATCACAAACTGTGCTGATGTGAGTCAAAACATGACAAATTGCGCAGACTGCGGGACAAAACATGACAAACTGTGCTGCCTCAGAAGCAAAACATCACAAACTGTGCTGATTGAGAAGCAAAACATCACAAACTGTGCTGACTGAGAGGCAAAACATCACAAACTTTGCTGACTGAGAGGCAAAACAACACAAACTGCTGACTCAGAGGCAAAACATCACAAACCGCGCAGACTGTGGGGCAAAACATCACAAACTGTGCTGACTCAGAGGCAAAACATCACAAACCGCGCAGACTGTGGGGCAAAACGTCACAAACTCTGCTGACTGAAAGGCAGAACATCACAAACTGTGCTGACTGAGAGGCAAAACACCACAAACTTTGCTGACTGGGGGAAAACATCACAAACTGTGTTGACTGAGTGGTACAACATCACAAACTATGCTAACTAAGGTTCAAGACATCACAAACTGTGCTGAAGCAAAACATCACAAACTGTGCTGACTGAGGGGCAAAACATCACAAACTGTGCTGAGTGAGAGGCAAAACATCACAAACTGTGCTGACTGAGAGGCAAAACATCACAAACTGTGCTGCCTGAGGCAAAACATCACAAACTGTGCTGACTGAGAGGCAAAACATCACAAACTGTGCTGACTGTGAGTCAAAACATTACAAACTGCACAGAATGCAGTACAAAATATCACAAACTGTGCTGACTGAGAGGCAAAACATCACAAACCGCACAGTCTGCAGGACAAAACACCACAAACTGTGCTGGCTGAGAGGCAAAACAACACAAACTGTGCTGACTGAGAGGCAAAACAACACAAACTGTGCTGACTGAGAGGCAAAACATCACAAGCTGTGTTGGCTGAGGGTCCAAACAACACAAACTGTGTTGACTGAGAGGCAAAACATCACAAACTGTGCTGACCATGAGTCAAAACATCACAAACTGCGCAGACTGCAGGACATAACATCACAAACTGTGCTGACTGAAAAGCAAAACATCACAAACAGTGCTGACTGGGGCAAAACATCACAAACTGGGCTGACTCAGAGGCAAAACATCACAAACTGGAAGGTCTGCAGGACAAAACATCACAAACTGTGCTGACTGAGGGGCAAAACATCACAAACAATGCTGACTGAGGGTCAAAACATCACAAAATGCACTGACTGATGGACAAAACATCACAAACAGTGCTGACTGGGGCAAAACATCACAAACTGCGTTGGCTGTAGGGCAAAACATCACAAACTGTGCTGACTGGGGGGCTAAACATCAAAAACTGCGCCAACTGATGGGCAAAAGATCACAAACTGTGTTGACTGAGGGGCAAAACATCAAAAATTGCGCCAACTGAGGGGCAAATGATCACAAACTGTGCTGACTCGGGTAAAACATCACAAAATGTGCTGACTGCAGGGCAAAAGATCACAAACTGTGTTGGCTCAGGGGGCAAAAGATCACAAACTGCGCTAAATGAGGGGTAAAACATCACAAACTGTGTTGGCTGAGGGGCAAAACCTAATAAACTGTGCTGACTGAGAGGCAAAACATCAGAAACTGCGCTGAGAGGCAGAACATCATAAACTTTGTAGACTGAGTGGCAAAACGTCACAAACTGTGCTGACAGGGGCAAAACATCACAAACTGTGCTGACTGAGGGGCGAAACATCACAAACTTTGAAGATTGGGAGGCAAAACATCACAAACTGTGCTGACTGAGAGGCAAAACATCACAAACTGTGTTGGCTGAGGGTCCAAACAACACAAACTGTGCTGACTGAGAGGCAAAACAACACAAACTGTGCTGACTGAGAGGCAAAACAACACAAACTGTGTTGGCTGAGGGTCCAAACAACGCAAACTATGCTGACTGAAGGCAAAACAACACAAACTGTGCTGACTGAGAGGCAAAACAACACAAACAATGCTGACTGAGAGGCAAAACAACACAAACCGCACAGTCTGCGGGACAAAACACCACAAATTGTGCAGACTGAGAGGCAAAACAACACAAACTGTGCTGACTGAGAGGCAAAACATCACAAACTGTGTTGGCTGAGGGGCAAAACATCACAAACTGTGTTGGCTGAGGGTCCAAACAACACAAACTGTGCTGACTGAGAGGCAAAACAACACAAACTGTGCTGACTGTGAGTCAAAACATAACAAACTGCGCAGATTGTGGGACAGAACATCACAAACTGTGCTGACTGAAAAGCAACACATCACAAACAGTGCTGACTGGGGCAAAACATCACAAACTGTGCTGACTGAAAGGCAGAACACCACAAACGTTGCTGACTGGGGGAAAACATCACAATCTGTGTTGACTGAGTGGTACAACAGCACAAACTATGCTAACTAAGGTTCAAGACATCACAAACTGTGCTGAGTGAGAGGCAAAACATCACAAACTGTGCTGACTGTGAGTCAAAACATTACAAACTGCACAGAATGCAGTACAAAATATCACAAACTGTGCTGACTGAGAGGCAAAACATCACAAACTGTGCTGACCGTGAGTCAAAACATCACAAACTGTGCTGACTGAGAGGCAAAACATCACAAACTGTGTTGACTGAGAGGCAAAACATCACAAACTGTGCTGACCGTGAGTCAAAACATCACAAACTGCGCAGACTGCGGGAGAGAACATCACAAATTGTGTTGACTGAGAGGCAAAACATCACAAACCGCACAGTCTGCGGGACAAAACACCACAAACTGTGCTGGCTGAGAGGCAAAACAACACAAACTGTACTGACTGAGAGGCAAAACATCACAAACTGTGTTGGCTGAGGGGTCCAAACAACACAAACTGTGCTGACTGAGAGGCAAAACAACACAAACTGTGCTGACTGTGAGTCAAAACATAACAAACTGCGCAGACTGTGGGACAGAACATCACAATCTGTGCTGACTGAATAGCAACACATCACAAAGAGTGCTGACTGGGGCAAAACATCACAAACTGTGCTGACTCAGAGGCAAAACATCACAAACCACGCAGACTGTGGGGCAAAACATCACAAACTCTGCTGACTGAAAGGCAGAACATCACAAACTGCGCTGACACAAGCAAAACATCACAAATTGCGCTAAATGAGGGGTAAAACATCACAAACTGTGCTGACTGAGTGGCAAAACGTCACAAACTGTGCTGACTGAGTGGCAAAACGTCACAAACTGCGCTGACTGGGGCAAAAGGTCACAAACTGTGCTGACTGAGGGGCAAAACATCACAAAGTTTGAAGATTGAGAGGTAAAACATCACAAACTGTGTTTCTCAGGGTCAAAACAACACAAACTGTGCTGACTGACAGGCAAAACATCACAAACTGCTGATGTGAGTCAAAACATGACAAATTGCGCAGACTGCGGGTCAAAACATGACAAACTGTGCTGCCTCAGAAGCAAAACATCACAAACTGTGCTGATTGAGAAGCAAAGCATCACAAACTGTGCTGACTGAGAGGCAAAACATCACAAACTTTGCTGACTGAGAGGCAAAACAACACAAACTGCTGACTCAGAGGCAAAACATCACAGACTGCGCAGACTGTGGGGCAAAACATCACAAACTGTGCTGACTCAGAGGCAAAACATCACATACCACGCAGACTGCGATGCAAAAAGGTCACAAACTCTGCTGACTGAAAGGCAGAACATCACAAACTGTGCTGACTGAGAGGCAAAACACCACAAACTTTGCTGACTGGGGGAAAACATCACAAACTGTGTTGACTGAGTGGTACAACATCACAAACTATGCTAACTAAGGTTCAAGACATCACAAACTGTGCTGAGTGAGAGGCAAAACATCACAAACTGTGCTGAGTGAGAGGCAAAACATCACAAACTGTGCTGAGTGAGAGGCAAAACATCACAAACTGTGCTGACTGAGAGGCAAAACATCACAAACTGTGCTGCCTGAGGCAAAACATCACAAACTGTGCTAACTGAGAGGCAACACATCACAAACTGTGCTGACTGTGAGTCAAAACATTACAAACTGCACAGAATGCAGTACAAAATATCACAAACTGTGCTGACTGAGAGGCAAAACATCACAAACCGCACAGTCTGCAGGACAAAACACCACAAACTGTGCTGGCTGAGAGGCAAAACAACACAAACTGTGCTGACTGAGAGGCAAAACAACACAAACTGTGCTGACTGAGAGGCAAAACATCACAAGCTGTGTTGGCTAAGGGTCCAAACAACACAAACTGTGTTGACTGAGAGGCAAAACATCACAAACTGTGCTGACTGTGAGTCAAAACATCACAAACTGCGCAGACTGTGGGACAGAACATCACAAACTGTGCTGACTGAAAAGCAAAACATCACAAACTCTGCTGACTGGGGCAAAACATCACAAACTGTGCTGACTGAGAGGCAAAACATCACAAACTGCAAGGTCTGCAGGACAAAACATCACAAACTGTGCTGACTGAGGGGCAAAACATCACAAACAATGCAGACTGAGGGTCAAAACATCACAAAATGCACTGACTGATGGACAAAACATCACAAACAGTGCTGACTGGGGCAAAACATCACAAACTGTGCTGACTGTGAGTCAAAACATCACAAACTGCGTTGGCTGAGGGGTAAAACATCAAAAACTGCGCCAATTGAGGGGCAAAAGATCACACACAGTGCTGACTGGGGCAAAACATCGCGAACTGTGTTGGCTGAGGGTCAAAACATCACAAACTGTGCTGACTGGGGCAAAACATCGCAAACTGTGTTGGCTGAGGGTCAAAACATCACAAACTGTGCTGACTGAGGGGTAAAACATCACCAACTGAGTTAGCTGAAGGGCAAAACAACACAAACTGTGCTGACTGAGAGGCAAAACAACACAAACTGTGCTGACTGTGAGTCAAAACAACAAACTGCGCAGATTGTGGGACAGAACATCACAAACTGCGCTGACTGAAAAGCAACACATCACAAACAGTGCTGACTGGGGCAAAACATCACAAACTGTGCTGACTCAGAGGCAAAACATCACCAACTGTGCTGTCTGAGGCAAAACATCAAAAAATGTGCTGACTGAGAGGCAAAACATCACAAGCTGTGCTGACTGAGGGGTAAAAGATCACAAACTGTGTTGGCTGAGGGGCAAAACATCACAAACTGTGCTAACTGAGGGGCAAAACATCACAAACTGTGCTTACTGTGAGTCAAAACATCACAAACTGCGCAGACTGTGGGACAGAACATCACAAACTGTGCTGACTGAAAAGCAAAACATCACAAACCGCACAGACTGTGGGGCAAAACATCACAAACTCTGCTGACTGAGAGGCCAAACATCACAAACTGTGCTGACTGAAAGGCAAAATATCAAAAAAAGTGATGACTGAGAGGCAAAACATCACAAACTGTGCTGCCTGAGGCAAAACATCACAAACTGTGCTGACTGAGAGGCAAAACATCACAAACTGTGCTGATGTGAGTCAAAACATGACAAACTGCGCAGACTGCGGGACAAAACATCACAAACTGTGCTGACTGAGAAGCAAAACATCACAAACTGTGCTGACTCAGAAGCAAAACATCACAAACAGTGCTGACTGAGAAGCAAAACAACACAAACAATGCTGACTGAGAGGCAAAACAACACAAACCGCACAGTCTGCGGGACAAAACACCACAAATTGTGCAGACTGAGGCAAAACAACACAAACTGTGCTGACTGAGAGGCAAAACATCACAAACTGTGTTGGCTGAGGGTCCAAACAACACAAACTGTGCTGACTGACAGGCAAAACAACACAAACTGTGCTGACTGAGAGGCAAAACAACACAAACTGTGTTGGCTGAGGGTCCAAACAACGCAAACTGTGCTGACTGAGAGGCAAAACAACACAAACTGTGCTGACTGTGAGTCAAAACATAACAAACTGCGCAGACTGTGGGACAGAACATCACAAACTGTGCTGACTGAATACCAACACATCACAAACAGTGCTGACTGGGGCAAAACATCACAAACTGTGCTGACTGAAAGGCAGAACACCACAAACGTTGCTGACTGGGGGAAAACATCACAATCTGTGTTGACTGAGTGGTACAACAGCACAAACTATGCTAACTAAGGATCAAGACATCACAAACTGTGCTGAGTGAGAGGCAAAACATCACAAACTGTGCTGACTGTGAGTCAAAACATTACAAACTGCACAGAATGCAGTACAAAATATCACAAACTGTGTTGACTGAGAGGCAAAACATCACAAACTGTGCTGACCGTGAGTCAAAACATCACAAACTGTGCTGACTGAGAGGCAAAACATCACAAACTGTGCTGACCGTGAGTCAAAACATCACAAACTGTGCTGACCGTGAGTCAAAACATCACAAACTGCGCAGACTGCGGGAGAGAACATCACAAATTGTGTTGACTGAGAGGCAAAAAAATACAAACCGCACAGTCTGCGGGACAAAACACCACAAACTGTGCTGGCTGAGAGGCAAAACAACACAAATTGTACTGACTGAGAGGCAAAACATCACAAACTGTGTTGGCTGAGGGGTCCAAACAACACAAACTGTGTTGACTGAGAGGCAAAACATCACAAACTGTGCTGACTGTGAGTCAAAACATAACAAACTGCGCAGACTGTGGGACAGAACATCACAATCTGTGCTGACTGAATAGCAACACATCACAAAGAGTGCTGACTGGGGCAAAACATCACAAACTGTGCTGACTCAGAGGCAAAACATCACAAACCGCGCAGACTGTGGGGCAAAACATCACAAACTCTGCTGACTGAAAGGCAGAACATCACAAACTGTGCTGACTCAGAAGCAAAACATCACAAATTGCGTTAAATGAGGGGTAGAACATCACAAACTGTGCTGACTGAGTGGCAAAACGTCACAAACTGTGCTGACTGGGGCAAAACATCACAAACTGTGCTGACTGAGTGGCAAAACGTCACAAACTGCGCTGACTGGGGCAAAACGTCACAAACTGTGCTGACTGAGGGGCAAAACATCACAAAGTTTGAAGATTGAGAGGTAAAACATCACAAACTGTGTTTCTCAGGGTCAAAACAACACAAACTGTGCTGACTGACAGGCAAAACATCACAAACTGTGCTGATGTGAGTCAAAACATGACAAATCACGCAGACTGCGGGACAAAACATGACAAACTGTGCTGCCTCAGAAGCAAAACATCACAAACTGTGCTGATTGAGAAGCAAAACATCACAAACTGTGCTGACTGAGAGGCAAAACATCACAAACTTTGCTGACTGAGAGGCAAAACAACACAAACTGCTGACTCAGAGGCAAAACATCACAAACCACGGAGACTGTGGGGCAAAAAGGTCACAAACTCTGCTGACTGAAAGGCAGAACATCACAAACTGTGCTGACTGAGAGGCAAAACACCACAAACTTTGCTGACTGGGGGAAAACGTCACAAACTGTGTTGACTGAGTGGTACAACATCACAAACTATGCTAACTAAGGTTCAAGACATCACAAACTGTGCTGAGTGAGAGGCAAAACATCACAAACTGTGCTGAGTGAGAGGCAAAACATCACAAACTGTGCTGACTGAGAGGCAAAACATCACAAACTATGCTGACTGAGGCAAAACATCACAAACAGTGCTGACTGAGAGGCAACACATCACAAACTGTGCTGACTGTGAGTCAAAACATTACAAACTGCACAGAATGCAGTACAAAATATCACAAACTGTGCTGACTGAGAGGCAAAACATCACAAACCGCACAGTCTGCAGGACAAAACACCACAAACTGTGCTGGCTGAGAGGCAAAACAACACAAACTGTGCTGACTGAGAGGCAAAACAACACAAACTGTGCTGACTGAGAGGCAAAACATCACAAACTGTGTTGGCTGAGGGTCCAAACAACACAAACTGTGTTGACTGAGAGGCAAAACATCACAAACTGTGCTGACCGTGAGTCAAAACATCACAAACTGCGCAGACTGTGGGACAGAACATCACAAACTGTGCTGACTGAAAAGCAAAACATCAGAAACAGTGCTGACAGGGGCAAAACATCACAAACTGGGCTGACTCAGAGGCAAAACATCACAAACTGTGCTGACTCAGAGGCAAAACATCACAAACTGTGCTGACTGAGGGGCAAAACATCACAAACAATGCTGACTGAGGGTCAAAACATCACAAAATGCACTGACTGATGGACAAAACATCACAAACAGTGCTGACTGGGGCAAAACATCACAAACTGTGCTGACTGTGAGTCAAAACATCACAAACTGCGTTGGCTGAGGGGTAAAACATCAAAAACTGCGCCAATTGAGGGGCAAAAGATCACACACAGTGCTGACTGGGGCAAAACATCGCGAACTGTGTTGGCTGAGGGTCAAAAAATCACAAACTGTGCTGACTGGGGCAAAACATCGCAAACTGTGTTCGCTGAGGGTCAAAACATCACAAACTGTGCTGACTGAGGGGTAAAACATCACCAACTGAGTTAGCTGAAGGGCAAAACAACACAAACTGTGCTGACTGAGAGGCAAAACAACACAAACTGTGCTGATTGTGAGTCAAAACAACAAACTGCGCAGATTGTGGGACAGAACATCACAAACTGTGCTGACTGAAAAGCAACACATCACAAACAATGCTGACTGGGGCAAAACATCACAAACTGTGCTGACTCAGAGGCAAAACATCACAAACTGTGCTGCCTGAGGCAAAACATCAAAAAAATGTGCTGACTGAGAGGCAAAACATCACAAGCTGTGCTGACTGAGGTGTAAAAGATCACAAACTGTGTTGGCTGAGGGGCAAAACATCACAAACTGTGCTAACTGAGGGGCAAAACATCACAAACTGTGCTTACTGTGAGTCAAAACATCACAAACTGCGCAGACTGTGTGACAGAACATCACAAACTGTACTGACTGAAAAGCAAAACATCACAAACCGCACAGACTGTGGGGCAAAACATCACAAACTCTGCTGACTGAGAGGCCAAACATCACAATCTGTGCTGACTGAATAGCAACACATTACAAAGAGTGCTGACTGGGGCAAAACATCACAAACTGTGCTGACTCAGAAGCAAAACATCACAAACCGCGCAGACTGTGGGGCAAAACATCACAAACTCTGCTGACTGAAAGACAGAACATCACAAACTGTGCTGACTCAGAAGCAAAACATCACAAATTGCGCTAAATGAGGGGTAAAACATCACAAACTGTGCTGACTGAGTGGCAAAATGTCACAAACTGTGCTGACTGGGGCAAAACATCACAAACTGTGCTGACTGAGTGGCAAAACGTCACAAACTGCGCTGACTGGGGCAAAACGTCACAAAATGTGCTGACTGAGGGGCAAAACATCACAAATTTTGAAGATTGAGAGGTAAAACATCACAAACTGTGTTTCTCAGGGTCAAAACAACACAAACTGTGCTGACTGACAGGCAAAACATCAAAAACTGTGCTGACTCTGAGTCAAAACATGACAAATTGCGCAGACTGCGGGACAAAACATGACAAACTGTGCTGCCTCAGAAGCAAAACATCACAAACTGTGCTGATTGAGAAGCAAAACATCACAAACTGTGCTGACTGAGTGGCAAAACGTCACAAACTGTGCTGACTGAGGGGCAAAACATCACAAAGTTTGAAGATTGAGAGGTAAAACATCACAAACTGTGTTTCTCAGGGTCAAAACAACACAAACTGTGCTGACTGAGAGGCAAAACATCACAAACTGTGCTGATTGAGAAGCAAAACATCACAAACTGTGCTGACTGAGAGGCAAAACATCACAAACTTTGCTGACTGAGAGGCAAAACAACACAAACTGCTGACTCAGAGGCAAAACATCACAAACCGCGCTGACTGTGGGGCAAAACATCACAAACTGTGCTGACTCAGAGGCAAAACATCACAAACTGCGCAGACTGTGGGGCAAAACGTCACAAACTCTGCTGACTGAAAGGCAGAACATCACAAACTGTGCTGACTGAGAGGCAAAACACCACAAACTTTGCTGACTGGGGGAAAACATCACAAACTGTGTTGACTGAGTGGTACAACATCACAAACTATGCTAACTAAGGTTCAAGACATCACAAACTGTGCTGAGTGAGAGGCAAAACATCACAAACTGTGCTGAGTGAGAGGCAAAACATCACAAACTGCGCTGAGTGAGAGGCAAAACATCACAAACTGTGCTGACTGAGAGGCAAAACATCACAAACTGTGCTGCCTGAGGCAAAACATCACAAACTGTGCTGACTGAGAGGCAACACATCACAAACTGTGCTGACTGTGAGTCAAAACATTACAAACTGCACAGAATGCAGTACAAAATATCACAAACTGTGCTGACTGAGAGGCAAAACATCACAAACCGCACAGTCTGCAGGACAAAACACCACAAACTGTGCTGGCTGAGAGGCAAAACAACACAAACTGTGCTGACTGAGAGGCAAAACATCACAAACTGTGTTGGCTGAGGGTCCAAACAACACAAACTGCGTTGACTGAGAGGCAAAACATCACAAACTGTGCTGACCGTGAGTCAAAACATCACAAACTGCGCAGACTGCAGTACAGAACATCACAAACTGTGCTGACTGAAAAGCAAAACATCACAAACAGTGCTGACTGGGGCAAAACGTCACAAACTCTGCTGACTGAAAGGCAGAACATCACAAACTGTGCTGACTGAGAGGCAAAACACCACAAACTTTGCTGACTGGGGGAAAACATCACAAACTGTGTTGACTGAGAGGCAAAACATCACAAACCGCACAGTCTGCAGGACAAAACACCACAAACTGTGCTGGCTGAGAGGCAAAACAACACAAACTGTGTTGACTGAGAGGCAAAACAACACAAACTGTGCTGACTGAGAGGCAAAACATCACAAACTGTGTTGTCTGAGGGTCCAAACAACAAAAACTGTGTTGACTGAGAGGCAAAACATCACAAACTGTGCTGACCGTGAGTCAAAACATCACAAACTGCGCAGACTGCAGGACAGAACATCACAAACTGTGCTGACTGAAAAGCAAAACATCACAAAATGTGCTGACTGGGGCAAAACATCACAAACTGGGCTGACTCAGAGGCAAAACATCACAAACTGCAAGGTCTGCAGGACAAAACATCACAAAATGCACTGACTGATGGCCAAAACATCATAAACAGTGCTGACTGGGGCAAAACATCACAAACTGCGTTGGCTGTAGGGCAAAACATCACAAACTGTGCTGACTGGGGGGCTAAACATCAAAAACTGCGCCAACTGATGGGCAAAAGATCACAAACTGTGTTGACTGAGGGGCAAAAGATCACAAACTGTGTTGACTGAGGGGCAAAACATCAAAAATTGCGCCAACTGAGGGGCAAAAGATCACAAACTGTGCTGACTCGGGTAAAACATCACAAAATGTGCTGACTGCAGGGCAAAAGATCACAAACTGTGTTGGCTCAGGGGGCAAAAGATCACAAACTGCGCTAAATGAGGGGCAAAACATCACAAACTGTGTTGGCTGAGACGCAAAACCTAATAAACTGTGCTGACTGAGAGGCAAAACATCAGAAACTGTGCTGAGAGGCAGAACATCATAAACTTTGCGGACTGAGTGGCAAAACATCACAAACTGTGCTGACTGGGGCAAAACATCACAAACTGTGCTGACTGAGGGGCGAAACATCACAAACTTTGAAGATTGGGAGGTAAAACATCACAAACTGTATTTTTCAGGGTCAAAACAACACAAACTGTGCTGACTGAGAGGCAAAACATCACAAACTGTGCTGATGTGAGTCAAAACATGACAAACTGCGCAGACTGCGGGACAAAACATCACAAACTGTGCTGACTGAGAAGCAAAACATCACAAACTGTGCTGACTCAGAAGCAAAACATCACAAACTGTGCTGACTGAGAAGCAAAACAACACAAACAATGCTGACTGAGAGGCAAAACATCACAAACCGCACAGTCTGTGGGACAAAACACCACAAATTGTGCAGACTGAGAGGCAAAACAACACAAACTGTGCTGACTGAGAGGCAAAACATCACAAACTGTGTTGGCTGAGGGTCCAAACAACACAAACTGTGCTGACTGACAGGCAAAACAACACAAACTGTGCTGACTGAGAGGCAAAACAACACAAACTGTGTTAGCTGAGGGTCCAAACAACGCAAACTATGCTGACTGAGAGGCAAAACAACACAAACTGTGCTGACTGAAAGGCAAAACATAACAAACTGCGCAGACTGTGGGACAGAACATCACAAACTGTGCTGACTGAATACCAACACATCACAAACAGTGCTGACTGGGGCAAAACATCACAAACTGTGCTGACTGAAAGGCAGAACACCACAAACGTTGCTGACTGGGGGAAAACATCACAATCTGTGTTGACTGTGTGGTACAACAGCACAAACTATGCTAACTAAGGTTCAAGACATCACAAACTGTGCTGAGTGAGAGGCAAAACATCACAAACTGTGCTGACTGTGAGTCAAAGCATTACAAACTGCACAGAATGCAGTACAAAATATCACAAACTGTGCTGACTGAGAGGCAAAACATCACAAACTGTGCTGACTGAGAGGCAAAACATCACAAACTGTGCTGACCGTGAGTCAAAACATCACAAACTGCGCAGACTGCGGGAGAGAACATCACAAATTGTGTTGACTGAGAGGCAAAACATCACAAACCGCACAGTCTGCAGGACAAAACACCACAAACTGTGCTGGCTGAGAGGCAAAACAACACAAACTGTACTGACTGAGAGGCAAAACATCACAAACTGTGTTGGCTGAGGGGTCCAAACAACACAAACTGTGTTGACTGAGAGGCAAAACATCACAAACTGTGCTGATTGTGAGTCAAAACATAACAAACAGCGCATACTGTGGGACAGAACATCACAATCTGTGCTGACTGAATAGCAACACATCACAAAGAGTGCTGACTGGGGCAAAACATCACAAACTGTGCTACCTGAGGCAAAACATCACAAACCGCGCAGACTGTGGGGCAAAACATCACAAACTCTGCTGACTGAAAGGCAGAACATCACAAACAGTGCTGACTCAGAAGCAAAATATCACAAATTGCGCTAAATGAGGGGTAAAACATCACAAACTGTGCTGACTGAGTGGCAAAACGTCACAAACTGTGCTGACTGGGGCAAAACATCACAAACTGTGCTGACTGAGTGGCAAAATGTCACAAACTGCGCTGACTGGGGCAAAATGTCACAAACTGTGCTGACTGAGGGGCAAAACATCACAAAGTTTGAAGATTGAGAGGTAAAACATCACAAACTGTGTTTCTCAGGGTCAAAACAACACAAACTGTGCTAACTGACAGGCAAAACATCACAAACTGTGCTGATGTGAGTCAAAACATGACAAATTGCGCAGACTGCGGGACAAAACATGACAAACTGTGCTGCATCAGAAGCAAAACATCACAAACTGTGCTGACTGTGAGTCAAAGCATTACAAACTGCACAGAATGCAGTACAAAATATCACAAACTGTGCTGACTGAGAGGCAAAACATCACAAACTGTGCTGACTGAGAGGCAAAACATCACAAACTGTGCTGACCGTGAGTCAAAACATCACAAACTGCGCAGACTGCGGGAGAGAACATCACAAATTGTGTTGACTGAGAGGCAAAACATCACAAACCGCACAGTCTGCAGGACAAAACACCACAAACTGTGCTGGCTGAGAGGCAAAACAACACAAACTGTACTGACTGAGAGGCAAAACATCACAAACTGTGTTGGCTGAGGGGTCCAAACAACACAAACTGTGTTGACTGAGAGGCAAAACATCACAAACTGTGCTGACTGTGAGTCAAAACATAACAAACAGCGCATACTGTGGGACAGAACATCACAATCTGTGCTGACTGAATAGCAACACATCACAAAGAGTGCTGACTGGGGCAAAACATCACAAACTGTGCTAACTCAGAGGCAAAACATCACAAACCGCGCAGACTGTGGGGCAAAACATCACAAACTCTGCTGACTGAAAGGCAGAACATCACAAACAGTGCTGACTCAGAAGCAAAATATCACAAATTGCGCTAAATGAGGGGTAAAACATCACAAACTGTGCTGACTGAGTGGCAAAACGTCACAAACTGTGCTGACTGGGGCAAAACATCACAAACTGTGCTGACTGAGTGGCAAAATGTCACAAACTGCGCTGACTGGGGCAAAACGTCACAAACTGTGCTGACTGAGGGGCAAAACATCACAAAGTTTGAAGATTGAGAGGTAAAACATCACAAACTGTGTTTCTCAGGGTCAAAACAACACAAACTGTGCTAACTGACAGGCAAAACATCACAAACTGTGCTGATGTGAGTCAAAACATGACAAATTGCGCAGACTGCGGGACAAAACATGACAAACTGTGCTGCCTCAGAAGCAAAACATCACAAACTGTGCTGATTGAGAAGCAAAACATCACAAACTGTGCTGACTGAGAGGCAAAACAACACAAACTTTGCTGACTGAGAGGCAAAACAACACAAACTGCTGATTCAGAGGCAAAACATCACAAACCGCGCAGACTGTGGGGCAAAACATCACAAACTGTGCTGACTCAGAGGCAAAACATCACAAACCGCGCAGACTGTGGGGCAAAACATCACAAACTCTGCTGACTGAAAGGCAGAACATCACAAACTGTGCTGACTGAGAGGCAAAACACCACAAACTTTGCTGACTGGGGGAAAACATCACAAACTGTGTTGACTGAGTGGTACAGCATCACAAACTATGCTAACTAAGGTTCAAGACATCACAAACTGTGCTGAATGAGAGGCAAAACATCACAAACTGTGCTGAGTGAGAGGCAAAACATCACAAACTGTGCTGAGTGAGAGGCAATACATCACAAACTGTGCTGACTGAGAGGCAAAACATCACAAACTGTGCTGCCTGAGGCAAAACATCACAAACTGTGCTGACTGAGTGGCAAAACGTCACAAACTGTGCTGACTGGGGCAAAACATCACAAACTGTGCTGACTGAGTGGCAAAATGTCACAAACTGCGCTGACTGGGGCAAAACGTCACAAACTGTGCTGACTGAGGGGCAAAACATCACAAAGTTTGAAGATTGAGAGGTAAAACATCACAAACTGTGTTTCTCAGGGTCAAAACAACACAAACTGTGCTGACTGACAGGCAAAACATCACAAACTGTGCTGATGTGAGTCAAAACATGACAAATTACGCAGACTGCGGGACAAAACATGACAAACTGTGCTGCCTCAGAAGCAAAACATCACAAACTGTGCTGATTGAGAAGCAAAACATCACAAACTGTGCTGACTGAGAGGCAAAACATCACAAACTTTGCTGACTGAGAGGCAAAACAACACAAACTGCTGATTCAGAGGCAAAACATCACAAACCGCGCAGACTGTGGGGCAAAACATCACAAACTGTGCTGACTCAGAGGCAAAACATCACAAACCGCGCAGACTGTGGGGCAAAACATCACAAACTCTGCTGACTGAAAGGCAGAACATCACAAACTGTGCTGACTGAGAGGCAAAACACCACAAACTTTGCTGACTGGGGGAAAACATCACAAACTGTGTTGACTGAGTGGTACAGCATCACAAACTATGCTAACTAAGGTTCAAGACATCACAAACTGTGCTGAATGAGAGGCAAAACATCACAAACTGTGCTGAGTGAGAGGCAAAACATCACAAACTGTGCTGAGTGAGAGGCAATACATCACAAACTGTGCTGACTGAGAGGCAAAACATCACAAACTGTGCTGCCTGAGGCAAAACATCACAAACTGTGCTGACTGAGAGGCAACACATCACAACTGTGCTGACTGTGAGTCAAAACATTACAAACTGCACAGAATGCAGTACAAAATATCACAAACTGTGCTGACTGAGAGGCAAAACATCACAAACCGCACAGTCTGCAGGACAAAACACCACAAACTGTGCTGGCTGAGAGGCAAAACAACACAAACTGTGCTGACTGAGAGGCAAAACAACACAAACTGTGCTGACTGAGAGGCAAAACATCACAAACTGTGTTGGCTGAAGGTCCAAACAACACAAACTGTGTTAACTGAGAGGCAAAACATCACAAACTGTGCTGACCGTGAGTCAAAACATCACAAACTGCGCAGACTGCAGGACAGAACATCACAAACTGTGCTGACTGAAAAGCAAAACATCACAAACAGTGCTGACTGGGGCAAAACATCACAAACTGGGCTGACTCAGAGGCAAAACATCACAAACAGTGCTGACTGGAGCAAAACATCACAAACTGGGCTGACCCAGAGGCAAAACATCACAAACTGCAAGGTCTGCAGGACAAAACATCACAAACTGTGCTGACTGAGGGGCAAAACATCACAAACAATGCTGACTGAGGGTCAAAACATCACAAAATGCACTGACTGATGGACAAAACATCACAAACAGTGCTGACTGGGGCAAAACATCACAAACTGTGCTGACTGTGAGTCAAAACATCACAAACTGCGTTGGCTGAGGGGTAAAACATCAAAAACTGCGCCAACTGAGGGGCAAAAGATCACACACAGTGCTGACTGAGAGGCAAAACATCACAAACTGTGTTACTGAGGGTCCAAACAACACAAGCTGTGTTGACTGAGAGGCAAAACATCACAAACTGTGCTGACCGTGAGTCAAAACATCACAAACTGTGCTGACTGAGAGGCAAAACATCACAAACTGTGTTGACTGAGAGGCAAAACATCACAAACTGTGCTGACCGTGAGTCAAAACATCACAAACTGCGCAGACTGCGGGAGAGAACATCACAAATTGTGTTGACTGAGAGGCAAAACATCACAAACCGCACAGTCTGCGGGACAAAACACCACAAACTGTGCTGGCTGAGAGGCAAAACAACACAAACTGTACTGACTGAGAGGCAAAACATCACAAACTGTGTTGGCTGAGGGGTCCAAACAACACAAACTGTGCTGACTGAGAGGCAAAACAACACAAACTGTGCTGACTGTGAGTCAAAACATAACAAACTGCGCAGACTGTGGGACAGAACATCACAATCTGTGCTGACTGAATAGCAACACATCACAAAGAGTGCTGACTGGGGCAAAACATCACAAACTGTGCTGACTCAGAGGCAAAACATCACAAACCACGCAGACTGTGGGGCAAAACATCACAAACTCTGCTGACTGAAAGGCAGAACATCACAAACTGTGCTGACACAGAAGCAAAACATCACAAATTGCGCTAAATGAGGGGTAAAACATCACAAACTGTGCTGACTGAGTGGCAAAACGTCACAAACTGTGCTGACTGGGGCAAAACATCACAAACTGTGCTGACTGAGTGGCAAAACGTCACAAACTGCGCTGACTGGGGCAAAACGTCACAATCTGTGCTGACTGAGGGGCAAAACATCACAAAGTTTGAAGATTGAGAGGTAAAACATCACAAACTGTGTTTCTCAGGGTCAAAACAACACAAACTGTGCGGACTGACAGGCAAAACATCACAAACTGCTGATGTGAGTCAAAACATGACAAATTGCGCAGACTGCGGGTCAAAACATGACAAACTGTGCTGCCTCAGAAGCAAAACATCACAAACTGTGCTGATTGAGAAGCAAAACATCACAAACTGTGCTGACTGAGAGGCAAAACATCACAAACTTTGCTGACTGAGAGGCAAAACAACACAAACTGCTGACTCAGAGGCAAAACATCACAGACTGCGCAGACTGTGGGGCAAAACATCACAAACTGTGCTGACTCAGAGGCAAAACATCACAAACCGCGCAGACTGTGGGGCAAAAAGGTCACAAACTCTGCTGACTGAAAGGCAGAACATCACAAACTGTGCTGACTGAGAGGCAAAACACCACAAACTTTGCTGACTGGGGGAAAACATCACAAACTGTGTTGACTGAGTGGTACAACATCACAAACTATGCTAACTAAGGTTCAAGACATCACAAACTGTGCTGAGTGAGAGGCAAAACATCACAAACTGTGCTGAGTGAGAGGCAAAACATCACAAACTGCTGAGTGAGAGGCAAAACATCACAAACTGTGCTGACTGAGAGGCAAAACATCACAAACTGTGCTGCCTGAGGCAAAACATCACAAACTGTGCTAACTGAGAGGCAACACATCACAAACTGTGCTGACTGTGAGTCAAAACATTACAAACTGCACAGAATGCAGTACAAAATATCACAAACTGTGCTGACTGAGAGGCAAAACATCACAAACCGCACAGTCTGCAGGACAAAACACCACAAACTGTGCTGGCTGAGAGGCAAAACAACACAAACTGTGCTGACTGAGAGGCAAAACAACACAAACTGTGCTGACTGAGAGGCAAAACATCACAAGCTGTGTTGGCTAAGGGTCCAAACAACACAAACTGTGTTGACTGAGAGGCAAAACATCACAAACTGTGCTGACCGTGAGTCAAAACATCACAAACTGCGCAGACTGCAGGACAGAACATCACAAACTGTGCTGACTGAAAAGCAAAACATCACAAACAGTGCTGACTGGGGCAAAACATCACAAACTGGGCTGACTCAGAGGCAAAACATCACAAACTGCAAGGTCTGCAGGACAAAACATCACAAACTGTGCTGACTGAGGGGCAAAACATCACAAACAATGCAGACTGAGGGTCAAAACATCACAAAATGCACTGACTGATGGACAAAACATCACAAACAGTGCTGACTGGGGCAAAACATCACAAACTGTGCTGACTGTGAGTCAAAACATCACAAACTGCGTTGGCTGAGGGGTAAAACATCAAAAACTGCGCCAATTGAGGGGCAAAAGATCACACACAGTGCTGACTGGGGCAAAACATCGCGAACTGTGTTGGCTGAGGGTCAAAACATCACAAACTGTGCTGACTGGGGCAAAACATCGCAAACTGTGTTGGCTGAGGGTCAAAACATCACAAACTGTGCTGACTGAGGGGTAAAACATCACCAACTGAGTTAGCTGAAGGGCAAAACAACACAAACTGTGCTGACTGAGAGGCAAAACAACACAAACTGTGCTGACTGTGAGTCAAAACAACAAACTGCGCAGATTGTGGGACAGAACATCACAAATTGTGCTGACTGAAAAGCAACACATCACAAACAGTGCTGACTGGGGCAAAACATCACAAACTGTGCTGACTCAGAGGCAAAACATCGCAAACAGTGCTGACTGAGGCACAACATCAAAAAATGTGCTGACTGAGAGGCAAAACATCACAAGCTGTGCTGACTGAGGGGTAAAAGATCACAAACTGTGTTGGCTGAGGGGCAAAACATCACAAACTGTGCTAACTGAGGGGCAAAACATCACAAACTGTGCTGACTGTGAGTCAAAACATCACAAACTGCGCAGACTGTGGGACAGAACATCACAAACTGTGCTGACTGAAAAGCAAAACATCACAAAACCGCACAGACTGCGGTGCAAAACATCACAAACTCTGCTGACTGAGGGGGAAAACATCACAAACTGTGCTGACTGAAAGGCAAAATATCAAAAAAAGTGATGACTGAGAGGCAAAACATCACAAACTGTGCTGACTGAGGCAAAACATCACAAACTGTGCTGACTGAGAGGCAAAACATCACAAACTGTGCTGATGTGAGTCAAAACATGACAAACTGCGCAGACTGCGGGACAAAACATCACAAACTGTGCTGACTGAGAAGCAAAACATCACAAACTGTGCTGACTCAGAAGCAAAACATCACAAACAGTGCTGACTGAGAAGCAAAACAACACAAACAATGCTGACTGAGAGGCAAAACAACACAAACCGCACAGTCTGCGGGACAAAACACCACAAATTGTGCAGACTGAGAGGCAAAACAACACAAACTGTGCTGACTGAGAGGCAAAACATCACAAACTGTGTTGGCTGAGGGTCCAAACAACACAAACTGTGCTGACTGAGAGGCAAAACAACACAAACTGTGCTGACTGAGAGGCAAAACATCACAAACTGTGTTGGCTGAGGGTCCAAATATAACAAACTGTGCTGACTGAGAGGCAAAACAACACAAACTGTGCTGACTGTGAGTCAAAACATAACAAACTGCGCTGACTGTGGGACAGAACATCACAAATTGTGCTGACTGAAAGGCAGAACATCACAAACAGTGCTGACTGGGGCAAAACATCACAAACTGTGCTGACTGAAAGGCAGAACACCACAAACGTTGCTGACTGGGGGAAAACATCACAAACTGTGTTGACTGAGTGGTACAACAGCACAAACTATGCTAACTAAGGTTCAAGACATCACAAACTGTGCTGAGTGAGAGGCAAAACATCACAAACTGTGCTGACTGTGAGTCAAAACATTACAAACTGCACAGAATGCAGTACAAAATATCACAAACTGTGCTGACTGAGAGGCAAAACATCACAAACTGTGCTGACCGTGAGTCAAAACATCACAAACTGTGCTGACTGAGAGGCAAAACATCACAAACTGTGCTGACCGTGAGTCAAAACATCACAAACTGTGCTGACCGTGAGTCAAAACATCACAAACTGCGCAGACTGCGGGAGAGAACATCACAAATTGTGTTGACTGAGAGGCAAAAAAACACAAACCGCACAGTCTGCGGGACAAAACACCACAAACTGTGCTGGCTGAGAGGCAAAACAACACAAACTGTACTGACTGAGAGGCAAAACATCACAAACTGTGTTGGCTGAGGGGTCCAAACAACACAAACTGTGTTGACTGAGAGGCAAAACATCACAAACTGTGCTGACTGTGAGTCAAAACATAACAAACTGCGCAGACTGTGGGACAGAACATCACAATCTGTGCTGACTGAATAGCAACACATCACAAAGAGTGCTGACTGGGGCAAAACATCACAAACTGTGCTGACTCAGAGGCAAAACATCACAAACCGCGCAGACTGTGGGGCAAAACATCACAAACTCTGCTGACTGAAAGGCAGAACATCACAAACTGTGCTGACTCAGAAGCAAAACATCACAAATTGCGTTAAATGAGGGGTAGAACATCACAAACTGTGCTGACTGAGTGGCAAAACGTCACAAACTGTGCTGACTGGGGCAAAACATCACAAACTGTGCTGACTGAGTGGCAAAACGTCACAAACTGCGCTGACTGGGGCAAAACGTCACAAACTGTGCTGACTGAGGGGCAAAACATCACAAAGTTTGAAGATTGAGAGGTAAAACATCACAAACTGTGTTTCTCAGGGTCAAAACAACACAAACTGTGCTGACTGACAGGCAAAACATCACAAACTGTGCTGATGTGAGTCAAAACATGATAAATCACGCAGACTGCGGGACAAAACATGACAAACTGTGCTGCCTCAGAAGCAAAACATCACAAACTGTGCTGATTGAGAAGCAAAACATCACAAACTGTGCTGACTGAGAGGCAAAACATCACAAACTTTGCTGACTGAGAGGCAAAACAACACAAACTGCTGACTCAGAGGCAAAACATCACAAACCACGCAGACTGTGGGGCAAAAAGGTCACAAACTGTGCTGAGTGAGAGGCAAAACATCACAAACTGTGCTGAGTGAGAGGCAAAACATCACAAACTGTGCTGACTGAGAGGCAAAACATCACAAACTGTGCTGCCTGAGGCAAAACATCACAAACAGTGCTGACTGAGAGGCAACACATCACAAACTGTGCTGACTGTGAGTCAAAACATTACAAACTGCACAGAATGCAGTACAAAATATCACAAACTGTGCTGACTGAGAGGCAAAACATCACAAACCGCACAGTCTGCAGGACAAAACACCACAAACTGTGCTGGCTGAGAGGCAAAACAACACAAACTGTGCTGACTGAGAGGCAAAACATCACAAGCTGTGTTGGCTGAGGGTCCAAACAACACAAACTGTGTTGACTGAGAGGCAAAACATCACAAACTGTGCTGACCGTGAGTCAAAACATCACAAACTGCGCAGACTGCAGGACAGAACATCACAAACTGTGCTGACTGAAAAGCAAAACATCACAAACAGTGCTGACTGGGGCAAAACATCACAAACTGGGCTGACTCAGAGGCAAAACATCACAAACTGCAAGGTCTGCAGGACAAAACATCACAAACTGTGCTGACTGAGGGGCAAAACATCACAAACAATGCTGACTGAGGGTCAAAACATCACAAAATGCACTGACTGATGGACAAAACATCACAAACAGTGCTGACTGGGGCAAAACATCACAAACTGTGCTGACTGTGAGTCAAAACATCACAAACTGCGTTGGCTGAGGGGTAAAACATCAAAAACTGCGCCAATTGAGGGGCAAAAGATCACACACAGTGCTGACTGGGGCAAAACATCGCGAACTGTGTTGGCTGAGGGTCAAAAAATCACAAACTGTGCTGACTGGGGCAAAACATCGCAAACTGTGTTCGCTGAGGGTCAAAACATCACAAACTGTGCTGACTGAGGGGTAAAACATCACCAACTGAGTTAGCTGAAGGGCAAAACAACACAAACTGTGCTGACTGAGAGGCAAAACAACACAAACTGTGCTGATTGTGAGTCAAAACAACAAACTGCGCAGATTGTGGGACAGAACATCACAAACTGTGCTGACTGAAAAGCAACACATCACAAACAGTGCTGACTGGGGCAAAAAAATCACAAACTGTGCTGACTCAGAGGCAAAACATCATAAAATGTGCTGACTGAGGCAAAATATCAAAAAATGTGCTGACTGAGAGGCAAAACATCACAAGCTGTGCTGACTGAGGGGTAAAAGATCACAAACTGTGTTGGCTGAGGGGCAAAACATCACAAACTGTGCTAACTGAGGGGCAAAACATCACAAACTGTGCTAACTGAGGGGCAAAACATCACAAACTGTGTTGGCTGAGGGGCAAAACATCACAAACTGTGCTGACTGAAAAGCAAAACATCACAAACCGCACAGACTGTGGGGCAAAACATCACAAACTCTGCTGACTGAGAGGCCAAACATCACAATCTGTGCTGACTGAATAGCAACACATCACAAAGAGTGCTGACTGGGGCAAAACATCACAAACTGTGCTGACTGAAAAGCAAAACATCACAAACCGCGCAGACTGTGGGGCAAAACATCACAAACTCTGCTGACTGAAAGGCAGAACATCACAAACTGTGCTGACTCAGAAGCAAAACATCACAAATTGCGCTAAATGAGGGGTAAAACATCACAAACTGTGCTGACTGAGTGGCAAAATGTCACAAACTGTGCTGACTGGGGCAAAACATCACAAACTGTGCTGACTGAGTGGCGAAAACGTCACAAAAACTGCGCTGACTGGGGCAAAACGTTCACAAATGTCTGACTGGGGGCAAAACATCACAAATTTTGAAGATTGAAGGTAAAACATCACAAACTGTGTTTCTCAGGTCAAAACAATGCAAACTGTGCGACTGACAGGCAAAACATCACATACTTGCTATGTGAGTCAAAACATGACAAATAGCGCTGAACGTGCAGGACAAAACATGACAAACTGTTGCTGCCTCAGAAGCAAAAACATCACAAACTGTGCTGATTGAGAAGCAAAACCATCACAAACTGTTGCTGACTGAGTGCAAAACGACCCCCCCCCCTCCACAAACTGTGCTGACTGAGGGGCAAACATCACAAAGTTTTGAAGATTGAGAGGTAAAACATGAAAAACTGTGGTTTTCTCAGGGTCAAAACATCACAAACTGTGCGACTAAGGCAATAACACATCAACTGTGCTGATTGAGAGCAAAACATCCAAACTGTGCTGGACTGAGAGGCAAAACATCACAAACTTTGCTGACTGAGAGGCAAAACAACACAAACTGCTGACTCAGAGGCAAAACATCACAAACCGCGCTGACTGTGGGGCAAAACATCACAAACTGTGCTGACTCAGAGGCAAAACATCACAAACTGCGCAGACTGTGGGGCAAAACGTCACAAACTCTGCTGACTGAAAGGCAGAACATCACAAACTGTGCTGACTGAGAGGCAAAACACCACAAACTTTGCTGACTGGGGGAAAACATCACAAACTGTGTTGACTGAGTGGTACAACATCACAAACTATGCTAACTAAGGTTCAAGACATCACAAACTGTGCTGAGTGAGAGGCAAAACATCACAAACTGTGCTGAGTGAGAGGCAAAACATCACAAACTGCGCTGAGTGAGAGGCAAAACATCACAAACTGTGCTGACTGAGAGGCAAATCATCACAAACTGTGCTGCCTGAGGTAAAACATCACAAACTGTGCTGACTGAGAGGCAACACATCACAAACTGTGCTGACTGTGAGTCAAAACATTACAAACTGCACAGAATGCAGTACAAAATATCACAAACTGTGCTGACTGAGAGGCAAAACATCACAAACCGCACAGTCTGCAGGACAAAACACCACAAACTGTGCTGGCTGAGAGGCAAAACAACACAAACTGTGCTGACTGAGAGGCAAAACATCATAAACTGTGTTGGCTGAGGGTCCAAACAACACAAACTGCGTTGACTGAGAGGCAAAACATCACAAACTGTGCTGACCGTGAGTCAAAACATCACAAACTGCGCAGACTGCAGTACAGAACATCACAAACTGTGCTGACTGAAAAGCAAAACATCACAAACAGTGCTGACTGGGGCAAAACGTCACAAACTCTGCTGACTGAAAGGCAGAACATCACAAACTGTGCTGACTGAGAGGCAAAACACCACAAACTTTGCTGACTGGGGGAAAACATCACAAACTGTGTTGACTGAGAGGCAAAACATCACAAACCGCACAGTCTGCAGGACAAAACACCACAAACTGTGCTGGCTGAGAGGCAAAACAACACAAACTGTGCTGACTGAGAGGCAAAACAACACAAACTGTGCTGACTGAGAGGCAAAACATCACAAACTGTGTTGCCTGAGGGTCCAAACAACACAAACTGTGTTGACTGAGAGGCAAAACATCACAAACTGTGCTGACCGTGAGTCAAAACATCACAAACTGCGCAGACTGCAGGACAGAACATCACAAACTGTGCTGACTGAAAAGCAAAACATCACAAAATGTGCTGACTGGGGCAAAACATCACAAACTGGGCTGACTCAGAGGCAAAACATCACAAACTGCAAGGTCTGCAGGACAAAACATCACAAAATGCACTGACTGATGGCCAAAACATCACAAACAGTGCTGACTGGGGCAAAACATCACAAACTGCGTTGGCTGTAGGGCTAAACATCACAAACTGTGCTGACTGGGGGGCTAAACATCAAAAACTGCGCCAACTGATGGGCAAAAGATCACAAACTGTGTTGACTGAGGGGCAAAAGATCACAAACTGTGTTGACTGAGGGGCAAAACATCAAAAATTGCGCCAACTGAGGGGCAAAAGATCACAAACTGTGCTGACTCGGGTAAAACATCACAAAATGTGCTGACTGCAGGGCAAAAGATCACAAACTGTGTTGGCTCAGGGGGCAAAAGATCACAAACTGCGCTAAATGAGGGGCAAAACATCACAAACTGTGTTGGCTGAGGGGCTAAACCTAATAAACTGTGCTGGCTGAGAGGCAAAACATCAGAAACTGTGCTGAGAGGCAGAACATCATAAACTTTGTAGACTGAGTGGCAAAACATCACAAACTGTGCTGACTGGGGCAAAACATCACAAACTGTGCTGACTGAGGGGCGAAACATCACAAACTTTGAAGATTGGGAGGTAAAACATCACAAACTGTATTTCTCAGGGTCAAAATAACACAAACTGTGCTGACTGACTGGCAAAACATCACAAACTGTGCTGATGTGAGTCAAAACAGGACAAACTGCGCAGACTGCGGGACAAAACATCACAAACTGTGCTGACTGAGAGGCAAATCATCACCAACTGTGCTGACTGAGAAGCAAAACATCACAAACTGTGCTGACTGAGAAGCAAAACATCACAAACAATGCTGACTGAGAGGCAAAACATCACAAACCGCACAGTCTGTGGGACAAAACACCACAAATTGTGCAGACTGAGAGGCAAAACAACACAAACTGTGCTGACTGAGAGGCAATACATCACAAACTGTGTTGGCTGAGGGTCCAAACAACACAAACTGTGCTGACTGAGAGGCAAAACAACACAAACTGTGCTGACTGAGAGGCAAAACAACACAAACTGTGTTGGCTGAGGGTCCAAACAACGCAAACTATGCTGACTGAGAGGCAAAACAACACAAACTGTGCTGACTGAAAGGCAAAACATAACAAACTGCGCAGACTGTGGGACAAAACATCACAAACTGTGCTGACTGAATACCAACACATCACAAACAGTGCTGACTGGGGCAAAACATCACAAACTGTGCTGACTGAAAGGCAGAACACCACAAACGTTGCTGACTGGGGGAAAACATCACAATCTGTGTTGACTGAGTGGTACAACAGCACAAACTATGCTAACTAAGGTTCAAGACATCACAAACTGTGCTGAGTGAGAGGCAAAACATCACAAACTGTGCTGACTGTGAGTCAAAGCATTACAAACTGCACAGAATGCAGTACAAAATATCACAAACTGTGCTGACTGAGAGGCAAAACATCACAAACTGTGCTGACTGAGAGGCAAAACATCACAAACTGTGCTGACCGTGAGTCAAAACATCACAAACTGCGCAGACTGCGGGAGAGAACATCACAAATTGTGTTGACTGAGAGGCAAAACATCACAAACCGCACAGTCTGCAGGACAAAACACCACAAACTGTGCTGGCTGAGAGGCAAAACAACACAAACTGTACTGACTGAGAGGCAAAACATCACAAACTGTGTTGGCTGAGGGGTCCAAACAACACAAACTGTGTTGACTGAGAGGCAAAACATCACAAACTGTGCTGACTGTGAGTCAAAACATAACAAACAGCGCATACTGTGGGACAGAACATCACAATCTGTGCTGACTGAATAGCAACACATCACAAAGAGTGCTGACTGGGGCAAAACATCACAAACTGTGCTAACTCAGAGGCAAAACATCACAAACCGCGCAGACTGTGGGGCAAAACATCACAAACTCTGCTGACTGAAAGGCAGAACATCACAAACAGTGCTGACTCAGAAGCAAAATATCACAAATTGCGCTAAATGAGGGGTAAAACATCACAAACTGTGCTGACTGAGTGGCAAAACGTCACAAACTGTGCTGACTGGGGCAAAACATCACAAACTGTGCTGACTGAGTGGCAAAATGTCACAAACTGCGCTGACTGGGGCAAAACATCACAAACTGTGCTGACTGAGGGGCAAAACATCACAAAGTTTGAAGATTGAGAGGTAAAACATCACAAACTGTGTTTCTCAGGGTCAAAACAACACAAACTGTGCTAACTGACAGGCAAAACATCACAAACTGTGCTGATGTGAGTCAAAACATGACAAATTGCGCAGACTGCGGGACAAAACATGACAAACTGTGCTGCCTCAGAAGCATAACATCACAAACTGTGCTGATTGAGAAGCAAAACATCACAAACTGTGCTGACTGAGAGGCAAAACATCACAAACTTTGCTGACTGAGAGGCAAAACAACACAAACTGCTGACTCAGAGGCAAAACATCACAAACCGCGCAGACTGTGGGGCAAAACATCACAAACTGTGCTGACTCAGAGGCAAAACATCACAAACCGCGCAGACTGTGGGGCAAAACATCACAAACTCTGCTGACTGAAAGGCAGAACATCACAAACTGTGCTGACTGAGTGGTACAGCATCACAAACTATGCTAACTAAGGTTCAAGACATCACAAACTGTGCTGAATGAGAGGCAAAACATCACAAACTGTGCTGAGTGAGAGGCAAAACATCACAAACTGTGCTGAGTGAGAGGCAATACATCACAAACTGTGCTGACTGAGAGGCAAAACATCACAAACTGTGCTGCCTGAGGCAAAACATCACAAACTGTGCTGACTGAGAGGCAACACATCACAACTGTGCTGCCTGTGAGTCAAAACATTACAAACTGCACAGAATGCAGTACAAAATATCACAAACTGTGCTGACTCAGAAGCAAAACATCACAAATTGTGCTGACTGAGAGGCAAAACATCACAAACCGCACAGTCTGCGAACAAAACACCACAAATTGTGCTGACTGAGGCAAAACAACACAAACTGTGCTGACTGAGAAGCAAAACAACACAAACTGTGCTGACTGTGAGTCAAAACATAACAAACTGCACAGACTGTGGGACAGAACATCACAACCTGTGCTGACTGAACAGCAACACATCACAAACAGTGCTGACTGGGGCAAAACATCACAAACTGTGCTGACTTAGGCAAAACATCTCAAACTGTGCTGCCTGAAAAGGAAAACATCACAAACAGTGCTGACTGGGGCAAAACATCACAAACTGTGCTGACTGAAAAGGAAAACATCACAAACAGTGCTGACTGGGGCAAAACATCACAAACTGTGCTGAATCAGGCAAAACATCTCAAACTGTGCTGCCTGAGGCAAAACATCACAAACTGTGCTGACTGAGAGGCAAAACATCACAAACTGTGCTGACTGTGAGTCAAAACATTACAAAATGCACAGAATGCAGTACAAAATATCACAAACTGTGCTGGCTGAGAGGCAAAACAACACAAACTGTGCTGACTGAGAGGCAAAACATCACAAACTGTGCTGACTGAGACGCAAAACATCACAAACTGTGTTACTGAGGGTCCAAACAACACAAGCTGCTTTGACTGAGAGGCAAAACATCACAAACTGTGCTGACCGTGAGTCAAAACATCACAAACTGCGCAGACTGCGGGACAGAACATCACAAACTGTGCTGACTGAAAAGGAAAACATCACAAACAGTGCTGACTGGGACAAAACATCACAAACTGTGCTGACTGAGGCAAAACATCACAAACTGCTGACTGAGGGGCGAAACATCACGAACTGTGCTGACTGAGGGGTGAAACATCACAAACTTTGAAGATTGGGAGGTAAAACATCACAAACTGTGCTGACTGAAGGGCGAAACATCACAAACTATGAAGATTGAGAGGTAAAACATCACAAACTGTGTTTCTCAGGGTCAAAACAACACAAACTGTGCTGATGTGAGTCAAAACATGACATATTGCGTAGACTGCGGGACAAAACATCACAAACTGTGCTGACTCAGAAGCAAAACATCACAAACTGTGCTGACTGAGAAGCAAAACATCACAAGCTGTGCTGACACAGAAGCAAAACATCACAAACTGTGCTGACTGAGAGGCAAAACATCACAAACCGCACAGTCTGTGGGACAAAACACCACAAATTGTGCCGACTGAGAGGCAAAACAACACAAACTGTGCCGTCTGAGAGGCAAAACACCACAAACTGTGTTGACTGAGAGGCAAAACAACACAAACTGTGCTGACAGAGAGGCAAAAGACCACAAACTGCGTTGACTGAGAGGCAAAACAACACAAACTGTGCTGACAGAGAGGCAAAAAACCACAAACAGTGCTGACTGAGAGGCAAAACAGCACAAACTGTGTTGACTGAGAGGCAAAACAACACAAACTGTTTTGACTGAGAGGCAAAACAACACAAACTGTGCTGACAGAGAGGCAAAACACCACAAACTGTGTTGACTGAGAGGCAAAACAACACAAACTGTGCTGACAGAGAGGCAAAACACCACAAACTGTGCTGACTGAAAAGGAAAACATCACAAACAGTGCTGACTGGGGCAAAACATCACAAACTGTGCTGTTTGAGGCAAAACATCACAAACTGTGCTGACTGAGGGGCGAAACATCACGAACTGTGCTGACTGAGGGGCGAAACATCACAAACTTTGAAGATTGGGAGGTAAAACATCACAAACTGTGCTGACTGAGGGGCGAAACATCACAAACTATGAAGATTGAGAGGTAAAACATCACAAACTGTGTTTCTCAGGGTCAAAACAACACAAACTGTGCTGATGTGAGTCAAAACATGACAAATTGCGTAGACTGCGGGACAAAACATCACAAACTGTGCTGACTGAGAGGCAAAACATCACAAACCGCACAGTCTGCGGGACAAAACACCACAAATTGTGCTGACTGAGAGGCAAAACAACACAAACTGTGCTGATTGAGAGGCAAAACACCACAAACTGTGTTGACTGAGAGGCAAAACAACACAAACTGCGCTGACAGAGAGGCAAAAAAACCACAAACTGTGCTGACTGAGAGGCAAAACAACACAAACTGCGCCGACAGAGAGGCAAAACACCACAAACTGTGTTGACTGAGAGGCAAAACAACACAAACTGTGCTGACAGAGAGGCAAAACACCACAAACTGCGCTGACTGAGAGGCAAAACATCACAAACTGTGCTGCCTGAGGCAAAACATCACAAACTGTGCTGACTGAGAGGCAAAACATCACAAACTGTGCTGCCTGAGGCAAAACATCACAAACTGTGCTGACTGAGAGGCAAAACATCACAAACTGTGCTGACTGTGAGTCAAAACATTACAAACTGCACAGAATGCAGTACAAAATATCACAAACTGTGCTGGCTGAGAGGCAAAACAACACAAACTGTGCTGACTGAGAGGCAAAACATCACAAACTGTGCTGACTGAGAGGCAAAACATCACAAACTGTGTTACTGAGGGTCCAAACAACACAAGCTGCGTTGACTGAGAGGCAAAACATCACAAACTGTGCTGACCATGAGTCAAAACATCACAAACTGCAGCAGACTGCGGGACAGAACATCACAAACTGTGCTGACTGAAAAGGAAAACATCACAAACAGTGCTGACTGGGGCAAAACATCACAAACTGTGCTGACTGAGGCAAAACATCACAAACTGTGCTGACTGAGGGGCGAAACATCACAAACTGTGCTGACTCTGAGTCAAAACATCACAAACTTTGCTGACTGAGGGGCAAAACATCAAAAACTATGCTAATTGGGGGGCAAAAGATCACAAACAGTGCTAACTAAGGTTCAAAACATCACAAACTGTGCTGAGTGAGAGGCAAAGCATCACAAACTGTGCTGACTGGGGCAAAACACCACAAACTGTGTTGACTGAGAGGCAAAACAACACAAACTGTGCTGACAGAGAGGCAAAAAACCACAAACTGTGTTGACTGAGAGGCAAAACAACACAAACTGTGCTGACAGAGAGGCAAAAAACCACAAACTGTGCTGACTGAGAGGCAAAACACCACAAACTGTGTTGACTGAGAGGTAAAACAACATGAACTGTGTTGACTGAGAGGCAAAACAACACAAACTGTGCTGACAGAGAGCAAAACACCACAAACTGTTTTGACTGAGAGGCAAAACATCACAAACTGTGTTGGCTGAGGGGTCCAAACAACAAAAACTGTGTTGACTGAGAGGCAAAACATCACAAACTGTGTTGGCTGAGGGGTCCAAAAAACACAAACTGTGTTGACTGAGAGGCAAAACATCACAAACTGTGCTGACCGTGAGTCAAAACATCACAAACTGCGCAGACTGCGGGACAGAACATCACAAACTGTGTAGACTCAGAGGCAAAACATCACAAACTGTGCTGACCGTGAGTCAAAACATCACAAACTGCGCAGACTGCGGGACAGAACATCACAAACTGTGCTGACTGAAGAGCAACACATCACAAACAGTGCTGACTTGGGCAAAACATCACAAACTGCACAGTCTGCGGGACAAAACACCACAAATTGTCCTGATTGAGAGGCAAAACAACACAAACTGTGCCGACTGAGAGGCAAAACAACACAAACTGTGCTGACTGAAAGGAAAAACATCACAAACTGTGTTGGCTGAGGGTCCAAACAATGCAAACTATGCTGACTGAGAGGCAAAACAACAGAAACTGTGCTGACTGTGAGTCAAAACATAACAAACTGCGCAGACTGTGGGACAGAACATCACAATCTGTGCTGACTGAATAGCAACACATCACAAACAGTGCTGACAGGGGCAAAACATCATAAACTGTGCTGACTCAGAGGCAAAACATCACAAACCGCGCAGACTGTGGGGCAAATCATCACAAACTCCGCTGACTGAAAGGCAGAACATCACAAACTGTGCTGACTGAGAGGCAAAACAACACAAACTGTTTTGACTGAGAGGCAAAACAACACAAACTGCGCGGACAGAGAAGCAAAACACCACAAACTGTGTTGACTGAGAGGCAAAACAACACAAACTGTGCTGACAGAGAGGCAAAACACCACAAACTGCGCTGACTGAGAGGCAAAACATCACAAACTGTGCTGCCTGAGGCAAAACATCACAAACTGTGCTCACTGAGAGGCAAAACATCACAAACTGTGCTGCCTGAGGCAAAACATCACAAACTGTGCTGACTGAGAGGCAAAACATCACAAACTGTGCTGACTGTGAGTCAAAACATTACAAACTGCACAGAATGCAGTACAAAATATCACAAACTGTGCTGGCTGAGAGGCAAAACAACACAAACTGTGCTGACTGAGAGGCAAAACATCACAAACTGTGCTGACTGAGAGGCAAAACATCACAAACTGTGTTACTGAGGGTCCAAACAACACAAGCTGCGTTGACTGAGAGGCAAAACATCACAAACTGTGCTGACCATGAGTCAAAACATCACAAACTGCGCAGACTGCGGGACAGAACATCACAAACTGTTCTGACTGAAAAGGAAAACATCACAAACAGTGCTGACGGGGGCAAAACATCACAAACTGTGCTGACTGAGGCAAAACATCACAAACTGTGCTGACTGAGGGGCAAAACATCACAAACTGTGCTGTTTGAGGCAAAACATCACAAACTGTGCTGACTGAGGGGCGAAACATCACGAACTGTGCTGACTGAGGGGCGAAACATCACAAACTTTGAAGATTGGGAGGTAAAACATCACAAACTGTCCTGACTGAGGGGCGAAACATCACAAACTATGAAGATTGAGAGGTAAAACATCACAAACTGTGTTTCTCAGGGTCAAAACAACACAAACTGTGCTGATGTGAGTCAAAACATGACAAATTGCGTAGACTGCGGGACAAAACATCACAAACTGTGCTGACTGAGAGGCAAAACATCACAAACCGCACAGTCTGCGGGACAAAACACCACAAATTGTGCTGACTGAGAGGCAAAACAACACAAACTGTGCTGACTGAGAGGCAAAACACCACAAACTGTGTTGACTGAGAGGCAAAACAACACAAACTGCGCTGACAGAGAGGCAAAAAAAAAAACAAACTGTGTTGACTGAGAGGCAAAACAACACAAACTATGCTGACAGAGAGGCAAAAAACCACAAACTGTGCTGACTGAGAGGCAAAACACCACAAACTGTGTTGACTGAGAGGCAAAACAACACAAACTGTTTTGACTGAGAGGCAAAACAACACAAACTGCGCGGACAGAGAGGCAAAACACCACAAACTGTGTTGACTGAGAGGCAAAACAACACAAACTGTGCTGACAGAGATTCAAAACACCACAAACTGCGCTGACTGAGAGGCAAAACATCACAAACTGTGCTGCCTGAGGCAAAACATCACAAACTGTGCTCACTGAGAGGCAAAACATCACAAACTGTGCTGCCTGAGGCAAAACATCACAAACTGTGCTGACTGAGAGGCAAAACATCACAAACTGTGCTGACTGTGAGTCAAAACATTACAAACTGCACAGAATGCAGTACAAAATATCACAAACTGTGCTGGCTGAGAGGCAAAACAACACAAACTGTGCTGACTGAGAGGCAAAACATCACAAACTGTGCTGACTGAGAGGCAAAACATCACAAACTGTGTTACTGAGGGTCCAAACAACACAAGCTGCGTTGACTGAGAGGCAAAACATCACAAACTGTGCTGACCATGAGTCAAAACATCACAAACTGCGCAGACTGCGGGACAGAACATCACAAACTGTGCTGACTGAAAAGGAAAACATCACAAACAGTGCTGACTGGGGCAAAACATCACAAACTGTGCTGACTGAGGCAAAACATCACAAACTGTGCTGACTGAGGGGCGAAACATCACAAACAGTGCTGACTCTGAGTCAAAACATCACAAACTTTGCTGACTGAGGGGCAAAACATCAAAAACTATGCTAATTGGGGGGCAAAAGATCACAAACAGTGCTAACTAAGGTTCAAAACATCACAAACTGTGCTGAGTGAGAGGCAAAGCATCACAAACTGTGCTGACTGGGGCAAAACACCACAAACTGTGTTGACTGAGAGGCAAAACAACACAAACTGTGCTGACAGAGAGGCAAAAAACCACAAACTGTGTTGACTGAGAGGCAAAACAACACAAACTGTGCTGACAGAGAGGCAAAAAACCACAAACTGTGCTGACTGAGAGGCAAAACACCACAAACTGTGTTGACTGAGAGGTAAAACAACATGAACTGTGTTGACTGAGAGGCAAAACAACACAAACTGTGCTGACAGAGAGCAAAACACCACAAACTGTGTTGACTGAGAGGCAAAACATCACAAACTGTGTTGGCTGAGGGGTCCAAACAACAAAAACTGTGTTGACTGAGAGGCAAAACATCACAAACTGTGTTGGCTGAGGGGTCCAAAAAACACAAACTGTGTTGACTGAGAGGCAAAACATCACAAACTGTGCTGACCGTGAGTCAAAACATCACAAACTGCGCAGACTGCGGGACAGAACATCACAAACTGTGTTGACTCAGAGGCAAAACATCATAAACTGTGCTGACCGTGAGTCAAAACATCACAAACTGCGCAGACTGCGGGACAGAACATCACAAACTGTGCTGACTGAAGAGCAACACATCACAAACAGTGCTGACTTGGGCAAAACATCACAAACTGCACAGTCTGCGGGACAAAACACCACAAATTGTCCTGATTGAGAGGCAAAACAACACAAACTGTGCCGACTGAGAGGCAAAACAACACAAACTGTGCTGACTGAAAGGAAAAACATCACAAACTGTGTTGGCTGAGGGTCCAAACAATGCAAACTATGCTGACTGAGAGGCAAAACAACAGAAACTGTGCTGACTGTGAGTCAAAACATAACAAACTGCGCAGACTGTGGGACAGAACATCACAATCTGTGCTGACTGAATAGCAACACATCACAAACAGTGCTGACAGGGGCAAAACATCACAAACCGCGCAGACTGTGGGGCAAATCATCACAAACTCCGCTGACTGAAAGGCAGAACATCACAAACTGTGCTGACTGAGAGGCAAAACAACACAAACTGTTTTGACTGAGAGGCAAAACAACACAAACTGCGCGGACAGAGAAGCAAAACACCACAAACTGTGTTGACTGAGAGGCAAAACAACACAAACTGTGCTGACAGAGAGGCAAAACACCACAAACTGCGCTGACTGAGAGGCAAAACATCACAAACTGTGCTGCCTGAGGCAAAACATCACAAACTGTGCTGACTGAGAGGCAAAACATCACAAACTGTGCTGCCTGAGGCAAAACATCACAAACTGTGCTGGCTGAGAGGCAAAACATCACAAACTGTGCTGACTGTGAGTCAACACATTACAAACTGCACAGAATGCAGTACAAAATATCACAAACTGTGCTGGCTGAGAGGCAAAACAACACAAACTGTGCTGACTGAGAGGCAAAACATCACAAACTGTGCTGACTGAGAGGCAAAACATCACAAACTGTGTTACTGAGGGTCCAAACAACACAAGCTGCGTTGACTGAGAGGCAAAACATCACAAACTGTGCTGACCATGAGTCAAAACATCACAAACTGCGCAGACTGCGGGACAGAACATCACAAACTGTTCTGACTGAAAAGGAAAACATCACAAACAGTGCTGACAGGGGCAAAACATCACAAACTGTGCTGACTGAGGCAAAACATCACAAACTGTGCTGACTGAGGGGCAAAACATCACAAACTGTGCTGTTTGAGGCAAAACATCACAAACTGTGCTGACTGAGGGGCGAAGCATCACGAACTGTGCTGACTGAGGGGCGAAACATCACAAACTTTGAAGATTGGGAGGTAAAACATCACAAACTGTCCTGACTGAGGGGCGAAACATCACAAACTATGAAGATTGAGAGGTAAAACATCACAAACTGTGTTTCTCAGGGTCAAAACAACACAAACTGTGCTGATGTGAGTCAAAACATGACAAATTGCGTAGACTGCGGGACAAAACATCACAAACTGTGCTGACTGAGAGGCAAAACATCACAAACCGCACAGTCTGCGGGACAAAACACCACAAATTGTGCTGACTGAGAGGCAAAACAACACAAACTGTGCTGACTGAGAGGCAAAACACCACAAACTGTGCTGACTGAGAGGCAAAACAACACAAACTGTGCTGACTGAGAGGCATAACAACACAAACTGTGTTGACTGAGAGGCAAAACAACACAAACTATGCTGACAGAGAGGCAAAAAACCACAAACTGTGCTGACTGAGAGGCAAAACACCACAAACTGTGTTGACTGAGAGGCAAAACAACACAAACTGTTTTGACTGAGAGGCAAAACAACACAAACTGCGCGGACAGAGAGGCAAAACACCACAAACTGTGTTGACTGAGAGGCAAAACAACACAAACTGTGCTGACAGAGATTCAAAACACCACAAACTGCGCTGACTGAGAGGCAAAACATCACAAACTGTGCTGCCTGAGGCAAAACATCACAAACTGTGCTCACTGAGAGGCAAAACATCACAAACTGTGCTGCCTGAGGCAAAACATCACAAACTGTGCTGACTGAGAGGCAAAACATCACAAACTGTGCTGACTGTGAGTCAAAACATTACAAACTGCACAGAATGCAGTACAAAATATCACAAACTGTTCTGGCTGAGAGGCAAAACAACACAAACTGTGCTGACTGAGAGGCAAAACATCACAAACTGTGCTGACTGAGAGGCAAAACATCACAAACTGTGTTACTGAGGGTCCAAACAACACAAGCTGCGTTGACTGAGAGGCAAAACATCACAAACTGTGCTGACCATGAGTCAAAACATCACAAACTGCGCAGACTGCGGGACAGAACATCACAAACTGTGCTGACTGAAAAGGAAAACATCACAAACAGTGCTGACTGGGGCAAAACATCACAAACTGTGCTGACTGAGGCAAAACATCACAAACTGTGCTGACTGAGGGGCGAAACATCACAAACTGTGCTGACTCTGAGTCAAAACATCACAAACTTTGCTGACTGAGGGGCAAAACATCAAAAACTATGCTAATTGGGGGGCAAAAGATCACAAACAGTGCTAACTAAGGTTCAAAACATCACAAACTGTGCCGAGTGAGAGGCAAAGCATCACAAACTGTGCTGACTCTGAGTCAAAATGTCACAAACTGTGCTGACTGTGAGTCAAAACATCGCAAACTTTGCTGACTGAGAGGCAAAACATCACAAAATGTGCTGACTGGGGCAAAACACCACAAACTGTGTTGACTGAGAGGCAAAACAACACAAACTGTGCTGACAGAGAGGCAAAAAACCACAAACTGTGTTGACTGAGAGGCAAAACAACACAAACTGTGCTGACAGAGAGGCAAAAAACCACAAACTGTGCTGACTGAGAGGCAAAACACCACAAACTGTGTTGACTGAGAGGCAAAACAACATGAACTGTGTTGACTGAGAGGCAAAACAACACAAACTGTGCTGACAGAGAGGCAAAACACCACAAACTGTGTTGACTGAGAGGCAAAACATCACAAACTGTGTTGGCTGAGGGGTCCAAACAACAAAAACTGTGTTGACTGAGAGGCAAAACATCACAAACTGTGTTGGCTGAGGGGTCCAAAAAACACAAACTGTGTTGACTGAGAGGCAAAACATCATAAACTGTGCTGACCGTGAGTCAAAACATCACAAACTGCGCAGACTGCGGGACAGAACATCACAAACTGTGCTGACTCAGAGGCAAAACATCACAAACTGTGCTGACCGTGAGTCAAAACATCACAAACTGCGCAGACTGCGGGACAGAACATCACAAACTGTGCTGACTGAAGAGCAACACATCACAAACAGTGCTGACTTGGGCAAAACATCACAAACTGCACAGTCTGCGGGACAAAACACCACAAATTGTCCTGATTGAGAGGCAAAACAACACAAACTGTGCCGACTGAGAGGCAAAACAACACAAACTGTGCTGACTGAAAGGAAAAACATCACAAACTGTGTTGGCTGAGGGTCCAAACAATGCAAACTATGCTGACTGAGAGGCAAAACAACAGAAACTGTGCTGACTGTGAGTCAAAACATAACAAACTGCGCAGACTGTGGGACAGAACATCACAATCTGTGCTGACTGAATAGCAACACATCACAAACAGTGCTGACTGGGGCAAAACATCACAAACTGTGCTGACTCAGAGGCAAAACATCACAAACCGCGCAGACTGTGGGGCAAATCATCACAAACTCCGCTGACTGAAAGGCAGAACATCACAAACTGTGCTGACTGAGAGGCAAAACAACACAAACTGTTTTGACTGAGAGGCAAAACAACACAAACTGCGCGGACAGAGAGGCAAAACACCACAAACTGTGTTGACTGAGAGGCTAAACAACACAAACTGTGCTGACAGAGAGACAAAACACCACAAACTGCGCTGACTGAGAGGCAAAACATCACAAACTGTGCTGCCTGAGGCAAAACATCACAAACTGTGCTGACTGAGAGGCAAAACATCACAAACTGTGCTGCCTGAGGCAAAACATCACAAACTGTGCTGACTGAGAGGCAAAACATCACAAACTGTGCTGACTGTGAGTCAAAACATTACAAACTGCACAGAATGCAGTACAAAATATCACAAACTCTGCTGGCTGAGAGGCAAAACAACACAAACTGTGCTGACTGAGAGGCAAAACATCACAAACTGTGCTGACTGAGAGGCAAAACATCACAAACTGTGTTACTGAGGGTCCAAACAACACAAGCTGCGTTGACTGAGAGGCAAAACATCACAAACTGTGCTGACCATGAGTCAAAACATCACAAACTGCGCAGACTGCGGGACAGAACATCACAAACTGTGCTGACTGAAAAGGAAAACATCACAAACTATGCTGACTGGGGCAAAACATCACAAACTGTGCTGACTGAGGCAAAACATCACAAACTGTGCTGACTGAGAGGCAGAACATCACAAACTGTGCTGACTCTGAGTCAAAACATCACAAACTTTGCTGACTGAGGGGCAAAACATCAAAAACTATGCTAATTGATGGGCAAAAGATCACAAACAGTGCTAACTAAGGTTCAAAACATCACAAACAGTGCTGAGTGAGAGGCAAAGCATCACAAACTGTGCTGACTCTGAGTCAAAATATCACAAACTGTGCTGACTGTGAGTCAAAACATCACAAACTTTGCTGACTGAGAGGCAAAACATCACAAAATGTGCTGACTGGGGCAAAACACCACAAACTGTGTTGACTGAGAGGCAAAACATCACAAACTGTGCTGACAGAGAGGCAAAAAACCACAAACTGTGTTGACTGAGAGGCAAAACAACACAAACTGTGCTGACAGAGAGGCAAAAAACCACAAACTGTGCTGACTGAGAGGCAAAACACCACAAACTGTGTTGACTGAGAGGCAAAACAACATGAACTGTGTTGACTGAGAGGCAAAACAACACAAACTGTGCTGACAGAGAGGCAAAACACCACAAACTGTGTTGACTGAGAGGCAAAACATCACAAACTGTGTTGGCTGAGGGGTCCAAACAACAAAAACTGTGTTGACTGAGAGGCAAAACATCACAAACTGTGTTGGCTGAGGGGTCCAAAAAACACAAACTGTGTTGACTGAGCGGCAAAACATCACAAACTGTGCTGACCGTGAGTCAAAACATCACAAACTGCGCAGACTGCGGGACAGAACATCACAAACTGTGCTGACTCAGAGGCAAAACATCACAAACTGTGCTGACCGTGAGTCAAAACATCACAAACTGCGCAGACTGCGGGACAGAACATCACAAACTGTGCTGACTGAAGAGCACACATCACAAACAGTGCTGACTTGGGCAAAACATCACAAACTGCACAGTCTGCGGGACAAAACACCACAAATTGTCCTGATTGAGAGGCAAAACAACACAAACTGTGCCGACTGAGAGGCAAAACATCACAAACTGTGTTGGCTGAGGGTCCAGACAACACAAACTGTGCTGACTGAGAGGCAAAACAACACAAACTGTGCTGACTGAGAGGCAAAACAACACAAACTGTGCTGACTGTGAGTCAAAACATAACAAACTGCGCAGACTGTGGGACAGAAGATCACAATCTGTGCTGACTGAATAGCAACACATCACAAACAGTGCTGACTGGGGCAAAACATCACAAACTGTGCTGACTCAGAGGCAAAACATCACAAACCGCGCAGACTGTGGGGCAAATCATCACAAACTCCGCTGACTGAAAGGCAGAATATCACAAACTGTGCTGACTGAGAGGCCAAACACCACAAACTTTGCTGACTAGGGGAAAACATCACAAACTGTGTTGACTGAGTGGTACAACATCACAAACTATGCTAACTAAGGTTAAAGACACCACAAACTGTGCTGAGTGAGAGGGAAAACATCACAAACTGTGCTGACTGTGAGTCAAAACATTACAAACTGCACAGAATGCAGTACAAAATATCACAAACTGTGCTGACTGAGAGGCAAAACATCACAAACCGCACAGTCTCTGGGACAAAACACCACAAACTGCGCTGGCTGAGAGGCAAAACAACACAAACTATGCTGACTGAGAGGCAAAACAACACAAACTGTGCTGACTGAGAGGCAAAACATCACAAACTGTGCTGACTGAGAGGCAAAACAACACAAACTGTGCTGACTGAGAGGCAAAACATCACAAACTGTGTTGGCTGAGGGGTCCAAACAACATAAACCGTGTTGACTGAGAGGCAAGACATCACAAACTGTGCTGACCGTGAGTCAAAACATCACAAACTGCGCAGACTGCGGGACAGAACATCACAAACAGTGCTGACTGAAAAGCAAAACATCACAAACAGTGCTGACTGGGGCAAAACATCACAAACTGTGCTGACTCAGAGGCAAAACATCACAAACTGCGCAGACTGCAGGACAAAACATCACAAACTGTGCTGACTGAGGGGCAAAACATCACAAACTGTGCTGACTGGGGCAAAACATCACAAACTGTGCTGACTGTGAGTCAAAACATCACACACTGCGGTGGCTGAGGGGTAAAACATCAAAAACTGCGCCAACTGAAGGGCAAAAGATCACACACAGTGCTGACTGGGGCAAAACATCGCAAACTATGTTGGCTGAGTGTCGAAACATCACAAACTGTGCTGACTGGGGCAAAACATCACAAACTGCGCAGACTGTGGGAGAGAACATCACAAACTGTGTTGACTGACAGGCAAAACAGCACAAACTGTACTGACTGAGAGGCAAAACATCACAAACTGTGTTGGCTGAGGGGTCCAAACAACAAAAACTTTGTTGACTGAGAGGCAAAACATCACAAACTGTGTTGACTGAGGGGCAAAACATCAAAAATTGCGCCAACTGAGGGGTAAAACATCACAAACTGCGCTGACTCGGATAAAACATAACAAACTGTGCTAACTGCGGGGCAAAAGATCACAAACTGTGTTGGCTCAGGGGGCAAAAGATCACAAACTGCACTAAATGAGGGGTAAAACATCACAAACCGTGCTGACTGAGTGGCAAAACGTCACAAACTGTGCTGACTGGGGCAAAACATCACAAACTTTGCTGACTGAGTGGCAAAACGTCACAAACTGTGCTGACTGGGGCAAAACGTCACAAAGTTTGAAGATTGGGAGGTAAAACATCACAAACTGTGTTTCTCAGGGTCAAAACAACACAAACTGTGCTGACTGACAGGCAAAACATCACAAACTGTGCTGATGTGAGTCAAAACATGACAAATTGCGCAGACTGTGGGACAAAACATCACAAACTGTGCTGACTCAGAAGCAAAACATCACAAACTGTGCTGACTGAGAAGCAAAACATCACAAACCGCGCAGACTGTGGGGCAAATCATCACAAACTCCGCTGACTGAAAGGCAGAACATCACAAACTGTGCTGACTGAGAGGCCAAACACCACAAACTTTGCTGACTAGGGGAAAACATCACAAACTGTGTTGACTGAGTGGTACAACATCACAAACTATGCTAACTAAGGTTATAGACACCACAAACTGTGCTGAGTGAGAGGGAAAACATCACAAACTGTGCTGACTGTGAGTCAAAACATTACAAACTGCACAGAATGCAGTACAAAATATCACAAACTGTGCTGACTGAGAGGCAAAACATCACAAACCGCACAGTCTGTGGGACAAAACACTACAAACTGCGCTGGCTGAGAGGCAAAACAACACAAACTGTGCTGACTGAGAGGCAAAACAACACAAACTGTGCTGACTGAGAGGCAAAACATCACAAACTGTGCTGACTGAGAGGCAAAACAACACAAACTGTGCTGACTGAGAGGCAAAACATCACAAACTGTGTTGGCTGAGGGGTCCAAACAACATAAACTGTGTTGACTGAGAGGCAAGACATCACAAACTGTGCTGACCGTGAGTCAAAACATCACAAACTGCGCAGACTGCGGGACAGAACATCACAAACAGTGCTGACTGAAAAGCAAAACATCACAAACAGTGCTGACTGGGGCAAAACATCACAAACTGTGCTGACTCAGAGGCAAAACATCACAAACTGCGCAGTCTGCAGGACAAAACATCACAAACTGTGCTGACTGAGGGGCAAAACATCACAAACTGTGCTGACTGGGGCAAAACATCACAAACTGTGCTGACTGTGAGTCAAAACATCACACACTGCGTTGGCTGAGGGGTAAAACATCAAAAACTGCGCCAACTGAAGGGCAAAAGATCACACACAGTGCTGACTGGGGCAAAACATCGCAAACTGTGTTGGCTGAGGGTCGAAACATCACAAACTGTGCTGACTGGTGCAAAACATCACAAACTGCATTGGCTGTAGGGCAAAACATCACAAACTGTGCTGACTGGGGGGGCAAAACATCAAAAACTGCACCAACTGATGGGCAAAAGATCACAAACTCTGGTGACTGGGGCAAAACATCACAAACTGCGTTGGCTGTAGGGCAAAACATCACAAACTGTGTTGACTGAGGGGCAAAACATCAAAAATTGCGCCAACTGAGGGGTAAAACATCACAAACTGCGCTGACTCGGGTAAAACATAACAAACTGTGCTAACTGCGGGGCAAAAGATCACAAACTGTGTTGGCTCAGGGGGCAAAAGATCACAAACTGCGCTAAATGAGGGGTAAAACATCACAAACTGTGCTGACCGAGAGGCAAAACATCACAAACTGTGCTGACTGAGGGGCAAAACATCACAAACTTTGCTGACTGAGTGGCAAAACGTCACAAACTGTGCTGACTGGGGCAAAACGTCACAAACTGTGCTGACTGAGGGGCAAAACATCACAAAGTTTGAAGATTGGGAGGTAAAACATCACAAACTGTGTTTCTCAGGGTCAAAACAACACAAACTGTGCTGACTGACAGGCAAAACATCACAAACTGTGCTGATGTGAGTCAAAACATGACAAACTGCGCAGACTGTGGGACAAAACATCACAAACTGTGCTGACTCAGAAGCCACACAACACAAACTGTGCTGACTCAGAGGCAAAACATCACAAACGGCACAGACTGTGGGGCAAAACATCACAAACTCTGCTGACTGAAAGGCAGAACATCACAAACTCTGCTGACTGAGAGGCAAAACAACACAAACTTTGCTGACTGGGGGAAAACATCACAAACTGTGTTGACTGAGTGGTACAACATCACAAACTATGCTAACTAAGGTTCAAGACATCACAAACTGTGCTGAGTGAGAGGCAAAACATCACAAACTGTGCTGACTGAGAGGCAAAACATCACAAACTGTGCTGCCTGAGGCAAAACATCACAAACTGTGCTGACTGAGAGGCAAAACATCACAAACTGTGCTGACTGTGAGTCAAAACATTACAAACTGCACAGAATGCAGTACAAAATATCATAAACTGTGCTGACTGAGAGGCAAAACATCACAAACCGCACAGTCTGCGGGACAAAACTCCACAAACTGTGCTGGCTGAGAGGCAAAACAACACAAACTGTGCTGACTGAGAGGCAAAACAACACAAACTGTGCTGGCTGAGAGGCAAAACATCACAAACTGTGTTGGCTGAGAGGCAAAACATCACAAACTGTGCTGACCGTGAGTCAAAACATCACAAACTGCGCAGACTGCGGGACAGAACATCACAAACTGTGCTGACTGAAAAGCAAAACATCACAAACAGTGCTGACTGGGGCAAAACATCACTAACTGTGCTGACTCAGAGGCAAAACATCACAAACTGCGCAGTCTGCAGGACAAAACATCACAAACTGTGCTGACTGAGGGGCAAAACATCACAAACAATGCTGACTGAGGGTCAAAACATCACAAAATGCACTGACTGATGGACAAAACATCACAAACTAAGCTGACTTGGGGGCAAAACATCAAAAACTGCGCCAACTGATGGGCAAAAGATCACAAACTCTGGTGACTGGGGCAAAACATCACAAACTGTGTTGACTGAGGGGCAAAACATCACAAACTGTGCTGGCTAAGAGGCAAAACATCACAAACTGTGCTGACTGAGGGGCAAAACATCAAAAATTGCGCCAACTGAGGGGCAAAAGATCACAAACTGCGCTGACTCGGGTAAAACATCACAAACTGTGCTGACTGAGGGGCAGAACATCACAAATTTTGCTGACTGAGGGGCAAAACATCACAATCTGTCCTGACTGAGGGGCAAAAGATCGCAAACTGCACCAACTGAGGGGTAGAACATCACAAACTGTGTTCACTGCATGGAAAAGTGTCACAAACTGCCTTAAATGCCCCTTAAATTGGTTGAGCTCTCACTCCCTTGCACATTCTGACCTCACTATTGCTGGTGAGCGCAATGACATTGGGCTGCACACCCGATGTCATTTCGCTCAATTTCACACGTGTTCAGGTTGTGTTCCCGCCCGCCCGATCAACTTAAGATTCTGGGCATGGAGTCAATGAGCGAGGTTCCCCGCATAAACTTGGCAAGCTACCAGGTCAGAGAAACGTGCATCAGTCACAAAGGTAAAGTCTAAACAGGCAGTGCTAGAACTTGCAATGAAGAATAAGAAAGAAATGGAAAGAAGCAGGCAAAGAGGCAGTTGGCACAGTGATCAGAAAATTGTTCGTCTCTCCCATTCGTGGCTCAGCAGTCAAGTGCTCTGCCTAGTGTAGTATAGATTCATGCAGACTCAAAGGTTGGAGGAGGATCAGAGACAGGGCAGAGCAAAGACATGGAGGACTTTAAATATGAGGGTGTGTAGTTTTAAAAATTAATTCATGGGATGTGGGCATCGCTGGCTAGGTCAGCATTTATTTCCCAACCATAATTGCCCTTGTTCAGAGGTCATTTAAGAGTCAACCACATTGCTGTGGGTCTGGAATCACATGTCGACCAGATTTCCTTCCCTGAAGGAAGCAGGTGGTTTTTTTACGACAATCATTTTACAGCAATGATTTCATTGTCAGCATCAGACTTTTAATTCCAGGTTTTTTAAAATTGAATTCAAATTCCAGCATCTGCCATGGCGGGATTCAAACCCAGGTCCCTAAGCCATTACCCTAGGTCTCTGGATTACTAGTCAGGCGTCAATACCACTATGCCATCACCTCCCCAATAATTTAAATTTGATGCATTGATGGACTAAGAGACAATATGGGTCAGCAAGCACCGGGGTGATGGGAGAATGAGATCCAGTGAGGGAGAAGATATGGGCAGCGAAGTTTGGATGAGCTGAAGTTTACCAAAGGTGGAGGGTGAGAGGCGAGCCAGGAGAGCATTAGATTGGTCAAGTCTGAAGGTGACAAAGATATTGATGAGGGTTTCATCAGCAAATTGACTGAGGGAGGGACAGAAACTTACAATGTTTTAGGGCTGGATGTAGGCACTCTTTTGATGGGGTCAGAAGTATTATCACAGTCAAGACATACCCTATCTTCACCTGAGGCCCATGCAAGCGTACTTTCCAGCAGGTCTCACTGGGAAGGGACCAGGAGCAAGGACCCTGTCTGAAGTGAATTGTAATCTACCATCTCCAAACTCTACTCCCCTTTGAGATCCCCTAACTCAGTGCAAAAACTGCAGCCTTCTGGTTCCTTTATCAACTAAGTCATTGCAAGAACTTAAATGAACTTTACAACCATGCATTGACATTTTGAGCTAATTTCAGTGCGGTCAATGTTTGAGAGTGTTATGATTGACCTCAGGATCCCTGGGTTGAAGAATGTAAAATCAAGCAGAAATCCCGCTCCTGATCAAACAAACTCTGCTAGAAAATGTTTTGTCATTTGTTCTCTGGATATGGGCAGCCCTGAACTTGGAAACCATCCCCTGACAAAGTAGTTGCCTGCTTCCTCCTTTTGTTGATGGTGTTTCCTCAGGGGCAAAAGTGAGTCACATTAGAAGGATAGTATTGGGCTCAACTTCATGGATGCTCAGGATCCTGGGGACTTCTAACATCTTCATATGTTCTGTGTTGGACATCGTTAATGACGTATCCTTGGAAAGTGCATTTGAATGTGCAGTGTTATGACCGGTGCCCGGGCAAGGTCCCCCAATTTGTTATGATCCCGGATGAGATACTCCAATTGCTATGCTCCCGAGTGAGGAGGGATGAACTGGTTCCCTTTCTTTATTCAATTCCCTCAGTTGGTCGCAACAAGGTTGATTTAAATAAGATCCCTTCCCTCATGGATACCTATTCTCAGTCCAAATGTTTTATGTTTTAGAAGGAGCCAATTTATTCAGGCTTTCTTGAGTCAAAGAAAGAGTAAGTTTAACAGTTACTAAAAACCCCAGAAAAAAGATAAAAACATGACACACATATGCACAGGGCATTCAAGGACATCACAGTTTTCTGCAGGACAGCAACAAAATAAGCTGTCTGCTGGCGAAGAAGCCTGCAGTGGCATCTGATGCTACCAGGCCCAGGACCCTCATTTCTGTCATGACAGTGGATCACAAACCGAATTACTTAAAAGCATTTTGAACTTTTTGAAGAAGACATGTAATTTTTTAAAAAGGACATGCAAACAAAAGTTGGCAGGGACTATAAAGTAACCACTTGCTTTGAGAATGTTGAGCCCAAAAATAAAAGTTAAAAAAGATATACGAATCAACCTTTGGCTTGTGCGTGAGGAGTGGATGATGATATGTTGTGGTCGTTAAGTTGGGTGATTCTGGTAGATCTGACCAGCAGTTTAGTAGTTGGTTTGGAGACACTTGGTTCTGCAGGTTAACTGAAGGAGCTGCCCTGTCTCATTTTTTGATTGATGCTTTACTGACTTGCCTCCAGACACAGAGAGAGAGATGAAACATTTATCTGCAAGCTGCAGGGATGCCTAGTTGCTATTCTTCTGCTGCGACCTTCATTGCACACCAGAACTAGAACACACCAATCAGGTTTACAGCTGGTTTTTTAACCCCTTTTCTTCTGTATTCCTGGAAGGGAAAAACAAACACGTCTTTCGCCTAGAATCTGCTTTCTTTCAACTCAGAACATGTCCACAATCTGAGATATAGCTCAACAGGAGATGGTTTCTGTTGAGATGTGGCAATCAATCTCCATTGTCTCAGCAACGACATGAGATTAAAGTTCAGTTTTCTGCACTGCATCTCTCCCTTTCAAGTGTCTCTCTCTGAAGTGGGCATTGACACCATTTTAGGTACAACACTCCAGAGCCTCTTTGGGCTAGTCAGTCAAGTATAATCCACATAGGAATTTTCCAGAAAGTGGTTACTTTACAGTCCCTGCCAACTTTTGTTTGCATGTCCTTTTTAAAAAATTACATGTCTTCTTCAAAAAGTTCAAAATGCTTTTAAGTAATTCGGTTTGTGATCCACTGTCATGACAGAAATGAGGGTCCTGGGCCTGGTAGCATCAGATGCCACTGCAGGCTTCTTCGCCAGCAGACAGCTTATTTTGTTGCTGTCCTGCAGAAAACTGTGATGTCCTTGAATGCCCTCCCCCAGTAAATAGTGTGTTGGCATTCGCTGTTTATGTTCACATACTAAAGGATGAAAATGGAGACTTGTTATGCGATAAAGACAAGATCAGGTTGAGATTGAAAATTTACTGTAAGAAACTGTTTGCAGAAGAACCAGCAAAGATAAACAACAAAGATCGGAAGAAAAAAGAAGAACCCGAACCTGAGGTACTGAAAAATGAGATAAGAAAAGTTATAAAGAATATCAAGAGTGAAAAGGCAGAAGGACAAGATCAGATATGAGTGGTGACATTAAAAGCGGGAAGCAAAACAGCAGCTAATACAATGAAAGAAATTATTGATGAGATTATGATGAGATATATCAAAATAGGTGATAAGTCTTGCCAGGGGACCATACCTGAAATGGCCACAATGCCCAATGTAACAGGCACATAGGACTGTCCAAAGCATTGTGCAGTAAGTCTCATCAGTCATGCATCTAAAGTATTACTTGATCTCATCAGGCTGAGTCACCTCCTCGTGAAAAAAGAAGTGCTAGCGGAGCAGTTTGGTTTCATTCTTGGAAAGGTACAACTGATGCTCTGCTTGTGCTCAGAAATCTCACAGGAAAATGTGAAAATAAGTAGGAAACTCAGCTTTGGCTTATGTTCATTGGCTATGCTAAAGCTTTCAACACTGTCCATCATGGTGCTCTATGGAAGGCACTTATAGACTTTGGTGTACCAAGTACCTTGTGCAGCTAATACAAGAGCTAACAGAAGTGCATCAGGAGGCATCAGATTAATGATGGACATACAAACCGATTCCAATTTGAGAAGGGTGACTTCTGTCCCCTAAGCTGCTTAATGCTGTGGGTGGGAAGATAATGAGGATGGTGCAGAGTTAGCAGAGAGATGTGGCTGCATCACTGTGACACAGTGCGTCTTTTGGACTGACCATAAATTAGGTAAAGACCAATATTAAGGCTCTAAATGACAATGGACAAGTCAAGATTGGAAGCATCAAGATAGATGGAGTGGAAAATTTCTAGCATCTTGGTTCGATGATAAACACCAAAGTTACATCCGAGAATAAAATCCAGGTGAGATGAGATAGGGCAAGAAATGTGCCCAGTGAGTTAAGTAGCATCTGGAAGTCCAAAAGCATGAAGCTGAAAAAACATCTATTCCAGTCACTAATGAGGAGTGTTGCACTCTCTAGGTGTGAGGGTTGGACTGTGAAGAAAGAGGATAACAGCTTTTAAAATGTGGGCATGGTGGAGGATGCTCAGAATCAGCTGGATGGACAAAAACACAAATGAGTGAGTTAGGTCAAGAGTAGAACTTCAGGAATCAGAACAGTTCTAAGTCCACTTAGAGGGAGAAAAAGATAGCCAAGTATGGACATATGGACACAACAGCTTTGTCCTGGCAACAACTGAAGGAGAAATTGAGGGTAAAAATAGAAGAGGAAGAAGAAAAATCGGATGGGTAGATAACCTTGAGACATGGATTGGAGGAAGCTTGAAGAAAGCCAGAGAAGAAGCAAGATGATGCCAACAGCCCCACTAAGGCTCTGGTGACAGCAAACAAACAAAAGAACTAGAGTGCATCTGTACCCAGAACGGGGGTCAACACTTCTCTCAGAAGGGCAGGAGTACAAACTGGCAGAAAAAAGAGGAAGAAGAGGAGTAAAGATAGTTCATAGCATGTAATCATAGCACATTGCCTTATTACTAAATTGAAATATAAAGCTTTACTGCTCTGACAGAATCTGTAATGCACAGTGTCGTCAGTCAAATTAATTTCCAATCTTGCACTTATTTTTCAATATTCCCTCATGAGCTGGGGTATAAGAAACAGTGATGGTTGATGGACCAGAAGCAGAACTTAGGCAGGTGCAATCGGGCAATTGGTTGTTTCAATTTTATTAAGGGAAGGAAAGCATCTTATACTGTCCTTCAATTTCTAAGGCAGAAAACTGCGGCTTTATTAAAAACTTAATCATTGTGGCAACCTCACTGCAAATGTCAAAAAAATACTTGGAATTGGAACAGGAATGCCTTGTAATCTACTGTTTGTAATGGGCAGATCAATAAAATGACACCTTCTAGTCGCACAGTAATAGCAGAGCTTGTAGTTCAAGTTTGACTTGCACTTATTAAAAGTACTCTTTCCAGCATTCTTAATTGCTAGTATAAAATGTCCTGGACTGAATCTCAGATGGGTAATCTGTTAATGTGATCCACTAATTAAAAAGGGAATAAACAATTTTATTGTTTGGCTAAATGCTTATGCAAAGTCCCACAATCATTACTTACAATATTGCAAATCAAGGAGAACATTATGTTAGTGTTTTGTTCCTGATCAGTTCCTTCTGCATCCTAAATATGTGAAGACAAAATGAGATACAATTTCCCTCCTGCAAAACTGGGAGTCGATGGGCTGACTGCAATAAAAGCTGCAGTTTAACCAGGCTGGAGAAATTGCCTGATTAAATATTGGGATGATAATTTTCAACTAAGTGCAAGGATTATCAATCATTGCAGTGCTACAGATGTTAATTTATATCATTAAATTCATTAATTTCTCTCTAAAAAAGCCTTGTTACCACATTTACCTGAATAGATTTGTACAACCTCGATAACAAGAAAGAACTCACCATAAGGTACAGCATGTTAATGCATCATCAATAGGAATGATACTCAACTTGGGTGTTATCGGCATGAGTGACAACACTAGGTTGGTGCGGGGGTGAAATACAAGGCTAGAGCTCATTATCATTAGTGAGGTTTATCTGAACAAGAGACATCGTCTAAAAATGGTCACTTGGCAATGTAACACAAGCCAGGAAGGACTAATTCAAGCAAATAATGATCAACATTAGAGATAGTCTTCTAGGTAGGGTATTAAGGGGAAAACTTTAGATTCATTCAGGATCCAGGTTATAAACTTCAGGCCTGCACTAGATACTTCTTCAGTGTCACCAGCCTCCCCTGTTAAGTAAACCTTTTGTCTCACCACCTCCTTCAATAGCACCTTCCAAACCCACCACCACCCAGAATGACAAGGGCATCAGGTGCATTGGCACACCACCATGTTCCCCTTCAAGTCACACACCATCCTGACTTGGAATTATATCGCTGTTCCATCACTATAGCTAGGTCAAAATTCTGGATCTTATCTAAGAGCACTATGGGTGTACTAATACCAAACAGACTGCAGTGGTTCAGGATGGTGACTCACCACTCCTCAAGGTGGGTAATAAATCTGGACATCCAAATCTGACTAAGACTTTCCACAATGCCTGACTATGCACTGTGTCAAGGGCCTTCTCAGGTCAACAAAGGCCCAGTCGAGTCTCATCTGTTGATTGTGGCATTTCTCATATTTGCCGAAGGGTGAAGACTATGTTACAAGTGCCTCTGCCTTTCCTGAACCCAGTTTGACTTTCTGGCAATACATGTTCTGCTATATGACCTCCCAGTTTGTTGAGTAGAACTTTTGCTAGAATCTTAGCAGCTATCACAAACAGTGAGATTCCTCTGTGATTGTCACACACCAAATGTTGTCCTTTTCCTTTGTACCAGTGAACAATCATGGCATTCTTAAGCTCCTGATGAATGGTTTGTTGATCCCTCATTTTGTGATAAATTGTGAGAGTTTGATGGCTAGCTGGGGTCCCATAGATTGAAAATTTCTCCTGGGATCTTGTCTAAGTCTGGAGCTTTCCTTGAGGGTAGGGATCTGAAGGATTTATCAGCCTCCACAACAGAGGGTTTGCTGTCCATTTCACATTTTGGCCAGTCTGAAAGCTTGTCTATCTACCCGATTTACAGTGGATGGGTGATTCAACAGCGCTAAAGTGCTCGGCACAGTGCTCTTTGATAACCGTCCTGTCAGGAGAGATTCCCTGTCAGTGCTGAGAACAGATGAGTAGCAGTGTGTGTGAGGATCATACACAGTGTTCAGAGCTTTATAGAAATTTCTCATGCTGTGGTGATCCACATAGACCTGAAGCTCTCTGCTTAATAGAGTTATACAGCAGTTTGACGATGAAATGACAGCCAGAGACGCTGACTGTGCTGAATTCACTGAACCCTTTGATGCAACAAGTGGTCCGGGATGTCTTATAGCCCCTGTGCTTTAGAGTATATTCTTTGCTGCCATGTTTCTGAGGCGCTTGATGGAAATGTTGATGGAATATACATCGAACTCAGAACAGATGGCAATCTCTTCAGCCTGAGATGACTGAAATCCTTAAGGTATCAAAGATGATGATACAGGAGCTGCTGTTTGCTGATGACTGTGCCTTTGTGTCACACTGTGAGCACGATCTTCAAAAGATCATGGACTGTTTTTATAAAAGCAGTTGACGATTAAGGGGCAACTATCAGCTCAAGGGAGACAGATACTCCACCATCCACCAAATTCTGACTATACCCACCTACTGTAACTACCAATAACACAACCCTGATGGCTGTAGATAACTTTCAACTATCTCAGAAGCACAGTCTCCAGAACTGTCTGCACTGACAGCAAGGTGAGAATTACCAGAGTAGGCTCAGCATTTGCCTGTTTACACAAGAGACTTTTGAGGAAACGAGGTATCAAACTTACAACAAAACCTGCTGTATACAAAGCTGTGGTAACAGCTACCCTCCTATATGCCCAGGAGACATGGATTAATTACTCCAGGCATATTAAGCAGTTGGATAGGTTCCACGGGAGATGCATTCACAGCATCATGGGATCAAATGGAAGGACAAAGTGCCCAACTCTGAGGTAATTCAAAGAGCAGAAATGTCTGGAATTGAAGCACTAATCTGTAACAACGAGCAGGGAAGAAGGTCCCGAGAGTAATTGATATTAAGCATCTTCCAAAAGGTTTAATTTAATTTAAAGGGGTAAGTCATGGCAGGAGAGCTCAAAGCCGTGGTGTGGGAAGCCAGGCACATTTCCAGTTCCTGGGGCCAGCATGTGTGCGGGAATTGTCTCTAGCTACAGCACCTGGAAGCTCGGAGCAGCAGCTGGGGACACTGTGGAGCACCAACAAGGCGGAGAGTATCGTGAATAGCACATATGGAGAGGTGGTCACACCGCAGGCTAAGAGTCCACAGGCAGGAAGGGAATGGGTGATCACCAGGCAAAGCAAGAGGACCAGGCATGCAGTGCAGGAATCTCCTCTGGCTATTCCCCTGCAAAACAGATATACCACTTTGGATACTGTTGAGGGGGAATGGCCTCTCAGGAGAAAGCAGCAACAGCCAAATTCGTTGTACCATGGTTGGCTCTGCTGCACAGGGGAGGAGTAAAAAATGTGGGAATGCAATAGTTATAGGGGATTCCATTGTAAGGGGAATAGATAGCCATTTCTGTGGCTGCAAACGAGACTCCAGGATAGTATGTTGCCTCCCTGATGTGAGGGTCAAGGATGTCTCAGAGCGGCTAGAGGACATGGGTACACATTGGGACAAACAACACAGATAAGAAAAGGGATGAAGTCCTAAAAGCAGAATATAGGGAGTTAGGAAGTAAATTGAAAAGTAGGACCTCAAAGGTAGTGATCTCAGGATTACTACCAGTGCCACGTGACAGTCAGAGTAGAAATAGCAGGATATATCGGATGAATACGTGGCTGAAGAGATGGTGTGAAGGGGAGGGTTTTAGGATCCTGGGGCATTGGGACCGGTTCTGGGGGAGGTGGGACCAGTACAAACTGGACGGGTTACACCTGGGCAGGACCAGGACTGATGTCCGAGGGGGAACATTTGCTAGACTGGTTGAGGAGGGTTTAAACTAAAATGGCAGGGGGATGGGAACCTATGCAAGGAGTCAGAAGAAGAGGAATCAAAGACAAGAACAAAAGACAGAAAGTGGAATAAGAAAAGTGATAGTCAGAGAAATCAAGGGCAAGAATCAAAGAGGGCCTCAGTGAAAAATAGTGGGAACAGGACAAGTAATGTTAAAAAGACAAGCCTTAAGGCTTTGTGCCTTAACACGAGGAGCATTTGCAATAACGTGGATGAATTAACCACGCATATAGATGTAAACAGGAATGATATAGTCGGGATTATGGAGACATGGCTGCAAAGTGACCAGGGATGGGAACTGAACATCCAGGGGTATTCAGTATTTAGGAAGAATAGACAAAAAGGAAAAGGCAGTGGAGTTGCATTGCTGGTTAAAGAGGAAATTAACGCAATAGTGAGGAAAGATATTAGCTCCAACGATGTGGAATCTGTATGGGTAGAGCTGAGAAACACTAAGAGGCAAAAAACATTAGTGGGGGTTGTATATCGACCCCCAACCTATAGTGGTGATGTTGGGAATGGTATTAAACAGGAAATTAGAGATGCATGTAATAAAGGAACATTTGTAATTATGGATGACTTTAATCTGCAAATAGATTGGGCAAATCAAATTAGTAACAATACCATAGAGGAGGAATTCCTGGAGTGCATATGGGATGTTTTTCTGGACCAATACATTGAGGAACGGAGAGAACAGGCCATCCTCAACTGGGTATTGTGTAATGAGAAAGGAATAATTGGCAATCCAGTTGTGCGAGGCCCCTTGGGGATGAGCGACCATAATATGATAGAATTCTTCATCAAGATGGAGAGTGATGTAGTTGATTCTGAGACTTGGATCCTGAATCTTAATAAAGGAAACTACAAAGGTATGAGGTGCGAGTTGGCTATGATGGATTAGGAAACGTTACTTAAAGGGATGACAGTGGATAGGCAATGGCAAACATTCAAAGAGCGCATGGGTGATCTGCAACAATTATTCATTCCTGTCTGGCGCAAAAGCAAAACAGGAAAGGTGGCCAAACCATGGCTTACAAGGGAAATTAGAGATGGTATTAGATGCAAGGAAGAGGCATACAAATTGGCCAGAAAAAAACAACAGACCTGAGGATTGGGAGAAGTTTACAATTCAGCAAAGGAGGACCAAGGGATTGATTAAGAAGGGGAAATAGAGTATGAGAGTAAGCTTGCAGGGAACATAAAAACTATGAACATTTCTATAGGTATGTGAAGAGAAAAAGATTGGTGCAGACAAATGTAGGTCCCTTACAGTCAGAAACAAAGGAATTCATAATGGGGAACAAAGAAATGGCTGACCAAATGTGAGGTTATCCAATTTGGTAGCAAAAACAGGAAGGCAGATTATTATCTGAATGGCTATAAATTGAGAGAGGGGAATGTGCAATGAGACCTGGGTGTCCTTGTACACCAGTCGCTGAAGATAAGCATGCAGGTGCAGCAGGTGGTAAAGAAGGCAAATGGTATGTTGGCCTTCATAGCCAGAGGGTTCGAATAGAGGAACAGGGATGTCTTGCTGCAATTGTACAGGGCCTTGGTGAGACCACACCTGGAGGAACATTGTGTGCTGTTTTGGTCTCCTTATCTGAGGAGGGATGTACTTACTATAGAGGGAGTGCAGCGAAGGTTTACCTGATTGATTCCTGGGATGGCGGGATTGACTTATGAGCAGAGATTGAGTCGATTAGGATTATATTCGCTGGAGTTCAGAAGAATGAGGGGGGATCTCATAGAAACCTATAAAATTCTAACAGGACTAGCAGGGTAGATGCAGGAAGGATATTCCCGATGGTGGGGGAATCCAGAACCAGGGGTCACAGTCTGAGGATGTGGGATAAACCATTTAGGACCGAGATGAGGAGAAATTTCTTCACCCAGAGAGTGGAATTTGTTACCACAGAAAGGAGTTGAGACCAAAACATTATCCGCTTTCAAGAAGGAGTTGCATATAGCCCTTGGGATGAAAGGAGTCAAAGGGTATGGGGAGAAAGTGGGAGCAGGCTATTGAGTTGGATGATCATAATGAATGGCTGAGCAGGCTCATAGGGCCGAACAGCCTACTCCTGCTCCTAGTTTCTATGTTTCTATGTTTCTATCATTGGACCCCAGCTCAGATGGAAGGGACATGTAGTACTGATGACTAATGATAAAATCCTGAAGGTAGTCATGTATTCACAATTTAAACTTGGACACCACCTTAGAGATAGACGGAGATTAAGGTTCAAGGGTTCCTTGAAGGTGAACCTCAGGAAATGTGGCATGTCTGAGAAGAATGCACTAGATTGCTCCCCAGGTGGTTCTGTCTCAAGTAGCGGTGTTGTTTCCTTTGAACAGCAAAGAATACAGGCAGCTAAGGACAAAAGGCAAGCTAGAAAAACTGGGCAGACCCAACAAAACCAGACGATTCATCTTTGTCTGCACTGTGGAGAGCCATGCAGGTCCACAGCCACATTAGAATGCACAACATACATGTGAGATAGGGCCATCTGCGATAGCGAAGGAAAACTGAAGTAAAATCTGGCCTTGCCAGTGACGCATATCCCATGAATGAATAATAAAAAAGGGCCTAGAGAGGAACTTCACTCAATGATATACACTCAAGCTTTCCACCATAGACCACTGGATGGTAATCATTAGTTGACAGTAGTGCACATGCCTTTGCTGAGATCAGCCAATTTAGCACAATTCAATTGTGGGTCTTCTGATCTGCATTTCGCGGTACCACATTAAAGAAGTAAATTCTTTAGCTTAGTCATTAGGACAGCAAACTATAACCATTATATTTGTTTGGGCAATTTTAACATTTGGCATTAACAGACAGTCATTCAGATGCTTGGCTCCATTTTGCATGAATTGTATATGCCAATCTGGCACTCTGACAGAGCTCTCTGTTTGGTATGGGTAGGAAATGGCATGCTCATACATAGGGCAACTGATCGTGCGGGCTGGGTCGGGGAGGGTGAGAAGCAGTGGACATAAGCTGCTGCAGGCCAGATTTTCTTTGTGGGGCTAGGAAAAGCGCTACACACAAGAAAAAGGTAAAAAATAGTTTTGAGTCATTTTCTGAACAGCCCACCAGCAGGGATGCTATGGATAGAGACTCAAAGGCATATGAAATGGCAAGCCTGCCCTGTGTACTCTCATCACTACTGGCTTAGTTGCAGTGCTCTATCAGCTGGTGTCTGAGATAATGAATCCAGGGCTTCTGAAAACCATTGTTAAAGAAAAACCGATACGTCAAAATTAAAACACTAATTTCTTGGGCTTGATTCAGGCATAAGTACAAACAACAATTACTGTCACATTCTCCTCTGACCTTCCTTGCATCTTGTTTGAAGTTAGGGTAGCTGAGGATAGGGTTGGCATTTTGTGAGAAACACTAACAACTTCAAACAGTTTTGTTAATCATAATGGATTGCTTTCTTTTGAAAAGGAAAAAGATTACAGCCTATTTTATTTATATCCAATGAAGAATGACGGCAAAGCATAGAAATCAGATATTTTTATACTTGGGAGGGGGGAATGATTCATTGGTTTACGCAGGATAGAAATTATTAGGCTACCAAATATGTGAAAGATTGCAGTGATCCATAAAGTATGATAATGCGATGTCACCTACTATAGCAAAACACTGTCTATCCTCTATCTCTCACTTAATCATTTTAAAAGTAGTGCTATCTTTCATTGCACTTGGATGCAAATCATCATGAAACAGATAATGTTGAAGATACTGAATCCGCTATGACAAAACTAGGTCATTCAAGAGAGGTGAATGATGAGACATCTCACATTGTATTTACATTTATTCTCCTCTTCTATTATCTTCATCTTATCCCTTTGATTCTTTTTTTTTGGTAGAGGTAAAGAATTTATCTGAAACACATTTACATTCCAATCACCACGTTAAGCTGCTCCTTGCACGGCCCTCTTTGGTTTCTCATAGCAGTATAGAATGCACTGTAAATGTATCCTGAAACTGGAGCTTGACAGTGAATAGGGGCATTACACAGACAATTAGTTATGCCGTTTGTTGTTTTCTTGTCTCCCACTGACTCACATTGGACAACTCCATGGACCCTGGTTACTGTCCAGCATGTCATCCAAGGGGCCATTCTTTGTGTGATAGCCTAACAGTGGTCATTTCATTGTGCAGGGTACCATAGCTGAGCCAACTCCTGTTCACATGCCTGTATTCTGCAGCAAAAGTCACTGGATAATGATCAGCAGCAGGAGCTTTGGTTGATGCTTTTCTTTCCCTGGTTCAGTTGAGATGAATTGTGGATAAGAATATCAACATACAGCAGATAGAGAGACACTGAATTTCTCTTGGGGTTAGCTGCACTTTACAGTGCAAGCAAGTCTGGCACCCTTGTCTGCTTGGGCCTATAATTTTGCAATCAGGGATGGTGCTGGTAATTCCAACTCATAGAGAGCCAGTGCCTTGTGTTTGCTGTCTATGGGGTCCAATGCATAACTGGGGCTAGAGTTGTCTTTCCTATCCAGTAACCCCTGCTATAGGTGCCCATAGGAGCACTTCAAGTGAGTTTGTTTATGTTTCTTCAGACTCCTTTCTCTTTTAGAGAATGGTGTGGAGTATTGGAAGAATTTGCCAGCTGAATAACAACTTGTTAAACCACTTCATAAGCACCCCTTCAGTGGCCATTAATTCTTGGAATGAGACTAGAACCCAGGGCCTTCTGGCTCAGAGGCAGGAGCGCTACCAGCTGAGCCACAAGGCAATCTTTAAGTGAGTAAAGCCTGGACATCTTCATTTTTGAAAATCCAAAAGGAATCTCATGATCTTCTGTCACGAATGCTTCTCTAGGATTTCTACTGATCTTAAAACTATTGCAAAGTATTGGGACAACCCTACAGAAATTCTCCCCCACTTGTCTTTGTAAAAGCAGAACAGGGTACAATTAAATTGATACCTGCAACAAGTCACCTGAACTGTTGGGAGAGGCTATGGAAACTGGAAATGTTTATGCCGAAGAGCAGCTAGTTTAACGAAGATTTAATTAAGGTATTTGAGAACCTAAGTGGTCAAAGTGAACTCTAATAAAACCATATCATCACAGATCAGGTAAGAGGGCATGGACTCAAGCTCTGGGCTCAGAAGGTGAATGGATATTTTAGATTTAATACCAGATGTACAGTGATAGAGGCAGCCAGCAGAGGTTGTGGAAGTTGGGAAAATGGCTGCGTTCAAGAGCGAGCCAGTTGGGAGCTTGGAGAGAGAAGTGATTGAGGTACAGGATAGAATGGTTAATATTGTCCAGGTTTTGATATTCCCTGGCTGATTGTAATGCTCTTTTGTTTCCCTAAACAATTCTATATATTGCAACATTAGAGTAAGGAAAACTGGGGCGAAAAATACACTTGCAGTCACCTTACCTGATACCTAATTCTACTGAAGCCTGTTGGTCATATTACGTTTTCAGTGAAGCCTTACCTTCTCATTGAGAAGTATCAGTCCCAGCAGTGGGCGTGACATTGACCACTGATTCCTACAGTCTTCAAATATAATGCAGTTCATTAGAATGGAGAGCATCTGAAATCAGGAAGAACAGCGATTAAAATACCGAGCAGGCCAATGATACAGCTATAAACTCACCACTCTACAGCGTTTTAATAGCCAACCTCGCTATCACTGCTTCCTGGTTTACTTCATCATCTCTCATGTTCCTTACAAACATGGTGATGTTCTGGACCATGGGCCTCGGCTTCTCACTTTGGTTTCCCAGTTAGGAAATTAATACTGCCTGGGATGTTGGCATTTAATATAAGCTTGGAACAAATTAATCACAGATGAAACAGCAGGGAAAAGCATAATGCAATGAAAGAAAGGATTGGGCTTCAATTAATGAATGAAACTAGTTTAATGAGGTGCAACTCTAATGTCACACAGAAAAAGTGCCATCAGTGGCTGCACTCTATCCTGTATATTAATGGAGAAGGTTAGCACAAAGCCACAGCAGAAATTCAAACTCATCATTCAGCTGTTTAGAATGCTATTTAATGCTTTTGCTTCACTCTAGTTTCTTGTACCATCAATTTAAGAAAGTTCAAGAAAAGAGGGAGACAGAAAGCAGGATAGGCCAATTAGCCTAATGTCTGTCATTGGGAAAATGCTAGAATCCATTATTAAACAGAAAGTAGCAGGATATTTATAAAATCATAATACTCTCATGCGGAGTCAACATGGTCTTGTGAATGGGAAATCGTGTTTGACAAATTTATTAGTGTCCTTTGAGGATATAACAAGCATAGTGGATAAAAGGAAACCAGTAGATGTGGCGCATTTGGATTTCCAAAAGAAAATTGATAATGGGTAGAAATTTCACCCCGTTGGGGGGGTTGTGCGGGGATGGGCAGGAGCAAGTGCGAACCTGATCGGTCCCCTTGATCAGGTGCACACCGCCATTTTACATGGGTGGGCCAATTAAGGCCCGCCCAGCGTGACACACACCAGGAAGCGATGAGTGCTTCCTGTGCGGGCGGGGCGGGGGGGGGAGGTGGGGGGGCGCGGTGGGGGGGGGGGAGGTGGTATTCCCTGAGTCCGGACCTACGCCCTTTTGTGCATATACGAAAGAGCACAGGAATCTCCCTGAGGCATGGAGGTGCCTCAGGGAGATTAGGTTAAGTTTTGAAAAATGGAATAAAGGTTAAAAAAAAATAAAATTTAAGGGCACATCCCCTCATGTGAAACTGTCACGTGAGCTGGGCCATGTCCATTAAATTTTTCAAAAAATTTTATGTAATTAATAAATCCTTAATTAATTATGTAATTAATAAACCGTCCGTGGATGAGGTTTCATGAAAAATGCAAAGTCTGCCTGGCCTCTTCGCCTGCCCGACAACCTTAAGGTTGGATGGGCAGCATTCTTAACAGCTTTAATTACTTTGTTAATGGCCTTAATAGGCCTTTGACAGTTCGGTGGGTGTACAGCTGACACGGCTGCCCGCCTGCCAAACTTACAATCTAAATGACGCGCAGTGACGTCAAGACACCCGCCAGACATCACTGCGAGTCATTTTATGTGTTGGCGAGCGGGTCCTGCCCCCACTCGCTGACAGGAAATTCTTCCCAATGTTACGCTTTAGAAGCTACTACCCAAGATAAGGCCTTATCGCGTTGAGGGTTATATATTAGCACTGATAGAGAACAGGCTAGTTAACAGGAAACAGAATTTTGTACATGAATCACAAAAACGTTAACATGCCGGTACAGCAAGAATTAGGAAGGCAAAAGGAATGTTGGCCTTTATTGCAAAGGAGTCAGAGTATACAAATAATGAAGTCTTGCTACAATTGTACAGGGCATTGGTGATGAACATACTGAGAGAATGATGTATAGTTTTGGTCTTCTTACTTAAGGAGGGATACACTTACATTGGAAGCAGTTCAGAGAAGATTCACTAGGCTGTTTCCTGGGATGAATGGGTCATTTTATGAGGAAAGGTTGAGCAAGTTGGGTCTATACCCATTGGAGTTTGAAGAACGGGAGGCGATCTTATCGAAACACATAAGATTCTGAGGGGCCTTGACAGGATTGATGCTGAGAGAATGTTGCCTCTTGTGGGAGAATCTAGAACTAGGGGGCATAGTTTAAGCATTATGTGTCTCCTATTTCAAATGAGATGAGGACTTATTTCTTCTCGCAGAGGGTTGTTAGTGTTTGGAATTCTCTCCCCCAACAAGCAGTGGAGGCTGGGTCATTGAATATATTCAAGGCTGAGTTAGACAGATGTTTGGTTGACAAGGGAGTCAAGGGTTATGGTCGGGGCTGGGGGGGGTGGGGGCGGGGGGTGTGGGTGGGGCAGTGACACAGGGTGCAGGCAAGAAAGTGGAGTTCTGCCCCATGTCCTCAACCCTTCTATGATGTGATGTTTGGAACTGTGTTTTCAGACTTGTTAATGCTGCAACATTAATTTTCCTGCCTTTGTTTCCCAGTGGTGGTTTGTAAGCTTTCAGACAGGCTCGTTAACTGTTATGCAGGCCTAACTAAGCTAGCTTATTGCCATGGCAATGGGACTTTAACTCCAGTGCCATTGTCCGGCTTCACAGTCTGGGACACTGGTCAGCTAAGTCTTAATACCTGAACATTTTGACACACTATACTTCAGCAGTCAGTGTTAGCAGCCTGCTCTATAGTTGATTCTGTAATGATAACAGTTTTTGTTCCATTCAAAACTGTTATGGATTGGCTACTAGCAATACCCTACCTACAATTGACTGCGCATGAAGCACCAGGTACTTCTGGCAATGAAATAACAAAAAATAAAACAATCCTGACTGTGCCAGAACTACCTATCTAAAGTCAACAGGTGCATGGGAACACTATCACTTCCAGGGCCCTCCATGGCTGAACTGCCTGTTGACACTCATCATCAAGGCTGACGCATGACAACAGTCCTCAAATATAATGCAGCCGCAGATGCTGCCAGACCTGCTGAGTTTTTCCAGGTATTTTTGTTTTTGTTTTGTACTCATTAGGAGTGATAGTCCCTGACTATGGTTTAAAAATGCAATCGATTTCAATGTGTACCATTTTTGGAAATAAATATAACTATATGTTTAAATGGGTTTGCCAACTGACATTCCTGTTCATCATAAATGCCACTAATATCTCCCTGATGTTGTCAGCCTGGGATTTAGCCATCAGAAATGGGCATATTTTTTACCTTTGAAATCAATGTTATGACTTAACTTTAAAGAAAATACCCTGAAGACTGTGAGAGATGAACATAACCTTTCTGAGTGACCAGCTTCGGTGTAAAAGGAACGGGATTCATTACAAAGATGCTGCTTTATAAATTGTCTAACACTGAACACACCCCAAATGTCAAACACTGGTGATTTAAAGCTATTTATAGAGGTGTTCCGGACAGATGTATGTGGTTGGGAGCACTGAAGCCATGGTCATTAGAAACTAATTCACTTGTGAGAAACTATCTAAAGTGGGCTCTTTCTGCGTGGGTTTTATTTTTACTATTATTATGTGTGCCAATTTGCTCTGGAAATAAGACTCACAGGAGAGTTTGTTTCTGTAGCAATTTTATTGCCATAAACATCATGAGTTCAAAAATTAAAAATGGTTTCCTCCTGTCTCAATTTTGCCCTGCAAAAATGACCTGTTTTACAGGGTAGAGAGACAGCAAGACCTTCAGTACAAAGCACTTGCACGTAATGACTAGGATTTGCTGGTTATCCACATGATGATAATATTCACCTTCACACCCTGGGTGATAACCTTGTGGAACAGATCTCTCACCCACTGTAGAACCGGCAAGATGGAAATCAGGCAAGTGTCACAATGCGTCAGCACATGATTCACTCGTTGGATTACCTCCAAAGCAGTGAAGGTGAAAATCAGTCTCCATGTATTCCGTTTCACAATGTTTTTTCCTTCAAACTTCCGATTGAGAAAATGAATCACTTGTCACAGCTGACTACTAAGTAAGGTAAAAGTGGGTCAATTTCTCTGGAATTCAGCATCTTCTAACTTCAATGGGAGTTCTTTTTAAAATTGCATCACAAGCCGACGCTGATCATGAATTCAGGACTGATTTCTAATTTGATTCTTGGCAGCTTGTCAAGAAGCCATATTATTTTCTTTCTATTTTACTCAATTTCCGTTTCTCTATTTTGCTTCAGTTACTCTGGTTGATGTTCTCAATTGAGTTGTGGGAAGATGATGTGCCATGTTGGTGGAGCCTGAGGAGTGTGGGGCAATGAGTCATCTCAAGACAAGGTGCACTGATAATTCAAGGAACAACAACAACTTACATTATAGAGCATCTCCAATGTAGTAAAGCAAAACCAGGTTCTTCACGGAAGAAACTATCTAACAAAGCTTGTCACTGAGCTACATAAAAAGATGTTCGGACAGGTGACCTAAAGCTTGATCATGGAGATAGATTTTATAGAGGATTTTAAAGGAGTTGAGGAGTAGAGAGATTTAGAGAGAGAATTCCAGGGGAGGAGAGAGAGGTAGAGTGGTTCAGGGAGACAATTCCTCAGGTTAGGGTCTAGGCTGCTGGAACTACTGCTAACAATGCTGGAACAATTAAGATCTGTGCATGAGCCCTGTGGTTGAGATAGAGGCTGCTGATCTGTCCAAGTTGTACCAGCAAATGAGTGGCACTGTCACTCAAAAGGCTGACAGGAGATTTCAAATATGTGACTGATTAACATTTGACCCTTTAAGTTCATAATTTTTCAGCCTCCTTTGCACATTTTCTGTGACTACAAGATCATCAACATGAAAAAAGAAAAAGCCACTCAGCAACTTTTGTCTATTCTATCCATAGCCCATGTATCACAGGCTTTACTGAATTTAATTTCCTAAAGGAAAATTGCATATAAATACTGTCACTCCTCAATCTGCAAATTCCAAAATATTTGCCAATCTGCAATTTTCAACATCATCTTTTACACAATCCTTACAGAATGCTCACACTGCTGGTTCATCGGACTATTATTGGTGACTAACATTGGGGTTACCTAGTGGATGTGATCACCCCTCTAAAACTGCAGTCTTTCCCCTCCTCACCACAGGCTTCACCTTCATGGTATATTTGATAATCACCAAATGTATATATCCCCCTATATTCTTCAACCCCATTCCCAACTGACTATCAATCCAGCTCTTTTGTGAAGGAATTAATTGAAACAACAGTGAACGCTTTTGAAGATATAGGCTGCTTTGAAACCTATGCCCACTGCCTACATAACAACAGTCACTAGACTCTAAATAGTTCACCAAGTGAAGCTATTGAGATGCACCACAATAGTTACCTGAATAATATCCTCTTTTAATCCAGTACTCTGTGACAACAATTACTGCTGTCTTATCCTGTTTAAGGTTTGCTGATTTTGAATCAATGTGTTTCAGAGCTTCCCTCCCAACAGTATCTTCTCTTTTCAAGTGGACAAGGCAACGTTTTTTCTAAGTATGCAGTATGATACTGCAATGCAAAAAAGGTAATTCTGATTAATTTGTGATTAAAAATAGGAGGGATTCCATTTGTTTCCCTCTTACAGATTCTATCAGCTACTGTACTGTGAGACACAAATACACTGCAGGAAATAAGACATAGCTTTCTAGAAATTGATTGGACAGGAAAATAATAAGGACTCTCAATCATTTGCCTCACTAGCTGCTTGCTGCATGCTCCCAATCAGGCCTAATTCAGTTTCATTTCTGGGGATGAACAAGAAAGTGAACATATTTTTATGGTTTGATACCAATTCAGATATCGAGCATTCAGCTTTAAAAGCAAGGATGATTCAAACTAATGACTGTCTAGAAAACAGCAGTCCACATCACCGGTTATGGAACTACACACAATAAGGGATGAGTGTACAATGAATCTACTTGAATAATTTTGCCAATTTTCTCCCCATTTCTCCCGATAGTGCTGACTCATGCTGGATGCAGTACCATAGGTGCTGATAGCCCTTCCTTACTATTTTATTGTGGCCTTTATGTGTGAATCCATAGAGAATACTGGCTTGGTATACACCCACTGTGGAGAAGATCACTGCAAGCTGATCTAGACAAAGAGAAAGATGTTTGCAGAGTCGGGAAGACTTCACAGATCTTTAAAAATGGTGGGCAGGACCCAGATGTGAAGTTCCTGTCCCCATTGCCGATAGGTCACATTTTTGCCAGTAGAGGAAAAGAGGCAGGGTATGATTTACACAGATGGAAACCCGAACACAGCAGGGTCATCAGAACTAAGTGCTGAGTTCAAACAGACCCCATTTTAGCCACTGCAAGGGCAAAAACCTGCAGTGTGTGAGTCATGAATTGATGGAGTAGACATAAATGCTCTTGAAGGGTGGATAAGGTCTGTTTAACTGTCATGGTCTGAAGTGTTTTTAAATCCCCCCACTCTTTAAACTGTAAAGAAAACTGCAGCTGTCGGTAATTGTTTAAAAAAAATCTGCTACATTTTTTGATTGACAGGCCAGCTGATGTAGCATCTGTTTGAACAGTTTCATTGGATTATTTGTTAACATTTCCCTAAGGACTATTCATTATGAATGCTTTTCTGTGTTTCAAAAGCCACATATATCTCACCAGGGGGTTCTGGGCTCACGGTTGATTGACAGCTTAAAGATACTATTAAAGGATTGGGGTATGAACATACGTTTTTTTTTAAGAGCTTAACCAACTTGTGTGGAGACTTAAAAGCTTTTATGCTTTCATGAATGAGAGCTGTATCAGATTTTTAGAAGTATATTTTATTTCATCCTACATGGCTTCTGAGGTCTGCTCATGGTAGATACTTGGTGAGTTGGCTTTTTCTTTTTATTCTTTCATGGGATGTGGGCATTGCTGGCTGGGCCAACATTTTTATTGCCCATCCCTAATTAAGAACTGAGTGGCTTGCTAGGCCATTTCAGAGGGTATTTAAGAGTTAACCACATTGCTGTGGGTCTAGACTCATATGTAGGCAGACCAGATAAGGATGGCAGATTTCCTTCCCCAAGGGATATTAGTGAAACAGATAGGTTTTTCTGGCAATCAACACCAGATTTTTTACTGAATTCCAATTCCACCATCCACTGTGGTGGGATTAGAACCTGGGTCCCCAAAGCATTACCCCGGGTATCTGGATACTAGTCCAGTGACAATACCATTACATCATCACCTCACCAGTTAGCATGGAGCGTATGAGAGACCATGGGGCTGATGGGTTGTGAGGAATGAGGGCTTGAGGGTCTAAAATCTTTGAGATTAAGTGGGGCCAAGACCCAGAGAACCGAGGCAGGCTTTTAATCAGCCTGCTTTGGCATTGCCTACCGCAATGTCCTTCTAGCATCTGCTACCAGGATTGGCAAGCTGGACTACATCCCCCACCTAACCCCCAAAGCAAAAGTCTCACGATTTGGATCGCTTTTTACTGAGGTAGATCTGAGGATTCGGGAAATTTTTCAACTCGAGTTACCTCCCTCAGCAGCCAAAATCTGGCCAAAAGTGTCACTCTGTAGAGAAGTTTATAATGATTCCAATCTAAACTGGGTTGGCAGAGCACTCACCCCTTATATTAGTGACCTGATCCAGAGAGAGGACTGACAATGTATTTGACCTCATGTATCACAGTGAACTGATCCTTTCCCCAGTAGGTGTTACTGGATGGTGATGAGGGATGAGAGCTGTGGCTGATTTTTCACCTTGCTTGCCCATAGAGCCAAGGCCCATTGCAGCACCATAACTGAAATCAGCAATCTCAGCACAGACCGAGGATTGAAACTGGGGCTTTCATTCATCAGGCCACCGGGAGAGATATATTTCAATTTTAAATACTTCATCTTTCAAGAGCAAAGGTCACATTAGCAGCTTGAATATCCTGTCAAAACATGCACTCACTTTTCCTATAATGACCTCATTAGACTGAACTTTGACCTCAACTGATATCGATTGAAGAGATGACATTTACTGAAAATCCAATATTTCCCCCCTCTAAGTTTGACAGTATGCTATCGATACACATCTACAGTTACTTACTTCTGACAGAATGCCCTAGGATTTTATTTTGACATATTTGTGGCACAGTTAACTTTGCTTTTTAGAAAGAGTTCCTTAATTTCTTCTTTGACTCAGTAAGTGGTATGGCACGAAGTCAAACAGACCAAAAGATCCCTGATTTGATTCCCAATTTCAGTTGATGTGTTAATCTCAGTGGAAATGGTGGTAGAGATACTGCACTCGGTCTCAGTGCTGTGGACTATGGAGGTGAAAACAACACTAGCTCCCATCCCTGGACACTATCCAATGATCTATGCTTGGTAAATGTGAGTGAGTGTGTGGATTTTAGGTGAGGAAAGTACCAGGCTTACTTGAAAGCCAAAAACAATGCGACATCTGATTTTCCCCTCAAGTTTTTTTAAGAAAGTGCCTCTTGTTCGGGCATAATTACGGTGGCAAATTCCAACAAGTGGAAGTCCAGACGGTCAGCGCCTGCATGTGACCTCACAGCCTGATATGATTGAGAGACCAGGAGGTGGAACCATAGTTATTTTCCCCACTTTTTAACCCAAGAAGCATTACAGAATGAATAACTCACATAGACAGAAAATTGAATCTGGGATCTTTGTAGTTTGTGTGACTCAGTACCATTCTGGGTGCTGCATAACTAAATGCCTACAGAAGTGTACAGGAGACAATAGAATTTAAATTCTCTTGAATTGAGCACATTTTATGGAAATGTATTTCACTAAATATAGGTTTGACTGTCGGCTATTTAACTCTTGTATTTCCTGTTTGTCCAGGACGGCAAGTGGTTAACATCAGGATAGATGTTGGATGTTTAACAGTTACTTTGCAAGCTTCCTGAAATACTTAAAACAAAAGCAAAGTACTGCAGATGCTAGAAATTTTAATTAAAAACAGAACATGCTGGAAATACTCAGCAGTTCTGGCTGCATCTGTGGAGAGAGAAACAGAGTTAACATTTCAGGTCAATGACCTGAAGAAATTATGTATTACGCCAACAAAAGGCAGTGAATAGAGGATAGTTACATAATACAATTTATTTGCATAGGATCAATCCAGCTACAATAGTGTGTTCTCCAAGCATGATTGACAGGAGAATTAGTGAATCATCTTTATTCAGGCTGGCACTAGTGAGGTCACTATACGCAACCTTCTTAAAATTAGAGGAACTTTCTGAAATTCAGAGGGTTTAATGTAAATTCCTCACTTAATTTACAAACAAAAAATGCATAATGTTTAGAGGTGTAATGTAATCTTTCTTACAATTAGAGGCTAGGAATTCTACAGCAAGTAACTCATCTGACTCCCCAAAGTCTGTCTAAAAATCACAAGTCAGGAGTGTGATGGAACACTTTCCTGGATGAGTGCAACTTAAACTCTCAAGAAACTCAACACCATCCAGGACAAAGTAGCCCACTTGATCAGCACCCCATCTACCACCTTAAACATTCACCCAATCTACTACCGGCACACAGTAGTGGCAGTGTGTACCACCTACAAGATGCATTGCAGCAACTCACCAAGCCTCCCTAACAGCACCTTCCAAACCACTGACCTCTACCACCTAGAAGTACAAGGGCAGCAGACGCAGGGGAAAACCACAACCTGCAAGTTCTCCTCCAAGCCACTCACCATTCTGACTTTGAACTATAATCATCGTTCCTTTACTGTTGCTGGGTCAAAACCCTGGAGCTCTCTCCCTAAAAGCACTGTGGGTGTACCTATACTAGAAGGACTGCAGTGGTTCAAGTTGGCAGCTCACCATCACCTTCTCAAGGGCAATTAGGAATGGGCAATAAATGCTGGCCTTACCAGCCATGCTGACATCTCAGGAATGAATAAAAGAAAAAAAATTCCAACAAGTAATTCCATGGGATAAAAGCTTTGACTGATTCGTGTCAGATTGAGTGCTCCCTAATATTGTGAGGAAGCCGGATATTTCACCATAGGGAAGGTCATGTTAGGATGTTAGTGTATACTTTCCTATGCTTCCAGTATTATAACAGTGATTATACTTGAAAAGTACTTCTATTAGTAGCAAAGTGCTTTGAGGTGTCCTGAGGTTGTGAAAGACACTTAATATAGATGCAAATCTTTCTTTATACATTCTATCAGTTGATAACAAAGTAATAATGAAAGCCAATCAGGAGGTTATTAAGTAGCTGCGTGTACAGTGGTCCAGCTTTTCTCAATATTTTTCTCTTGCATCCCAGGACTCCTGGGTTGAACTTTTCCCTTATTCGTCACATAACCTGCCTGATTCATTACATCACTCATTGTCAAAAACCACATAAAGAGGGAAGCGACATAGTGGGGAATAATATCAGTGCAGGTTCTGCGTTATGAACATTGGATATTAATGCGGGATAAATTAGCTGCCAGGTTTTTAGGAGTGTTAGGTCTGGAAATTATCTTAAGTTCATGATCTGATGACATTATCAAAAGCGAATTAGGACCATTTCTGTTGTAATTTAATGTACACAATCACATCATATGAGATTTAGAAAGCAGACTGTTTAATATTACAACTTTATTTGGCTGGAACTTATATTTTATTTTTACATTTTGCTTGTTTAGATTATTCCCCTCTTGTCATTCAGCCAGAAAGACTGAACTCAGCGGACAATGAAATTGATTGTGTCTTTCTGAAGCCGACATATGTCTGTTAGGCAAGATTGGCCCAGTTAATTTTCCTTCCTCCAATCTCTCCCCTATGGATGTAGCGTCCAACTAACCTATTGCTCAAGCAATAGCAAAACCTGCCTAACAAGGTCAGGCGACTTTGAATGCCACAGAAAGCTGGTTTTCAGAGTCTGGGGCCACTGATTATAGAGTGTCACAATTACAGGTTGAAAAGAGCAGGAGGAATAACGACATAATTCGGATAGCATTGGTTGGAGCTTGGGTAGCTTGTAGGAAGAAGAGATTGAGATGGGGGAAAGCAGAATTTTGAGATCCTGGTAAAGATAAAGGAAGAGATAGCATGATGGGTCTTAATTTTAAAATATACACACAATGGTATTTATTTAAACATAGGACAGGATACACAAAAAATGAGATTTTGTATTGGAGTATTTTAAAGTCAACTTTACACTAGTTGACAAAGGGAATGAAGTTTCTTTTAAAATCAGACTAAACACAGACAGCAAACCGGAGACTGATGTGCTTGCACAGCTCTACGGAATTTTGTATTCTCTCAGTGCAGGATGAGGAATGGGAGAGCTGCAGGCCCAACCCCAAATCAGTGTAACTCTATCCTGCTGTCAGCTTGCGCTTCCATTCTGTCAGTGTGATACTCATCAACAGGAACAGGTAAACTAAGTCTCACTCTTCTAACTGGAGAGTAGCTCACAACCAGGCACAGGGTCCTCCACATCAGTGGTGTTCAAAAAGAGAAGAGCTTGATCAAGTCTTCATGAGCAAAGCTATTACTTTTGAACAATAACAATGAGTTGCATTCATTTGCTCAGGTGGTCCAACTATTTCGCTTGGGTGGGGGGTACATTTCAATTTTTCTCACACTCAGGAGGGCTAAAGAGAAAATTTCAGAAAGATAAGGTTTGGCATAACATTAAGCATGAATTTCAACAAAAAAAAAGCTGTCGTATGAAAAGAAACAACTTGCTGAGCACGAAAAAATGACAACAATAAATTGATTATTTATTACTCATTAAAATTAAGGTGATCATTTGAGTGTGAAAGAGTGAGAGTGTGTGCGTGGGTCCAGCTGACTCCCAGTCGCAGATGCTCATTTACTCATCCTCACCACTGTGGGAGTGGGTGAGAGTATGTGTTGGAGTGTGGGGGTGAAGGTGAATGAGAACACTGAGACTGGGAGTGAGCAGGACACAGTCTCCCCTCACTCTCAACTCACCCCACTCTCCCTCTCACACACACATTCATGCTCTCTCACACACACACACACACACACACATACACACACACACACACACACACACACACTCACACACAAACACTCATCCTCCCAGCTCTCTCACACTCAGTGTCACTCTTTCTCAAACACACACTCGCACCCCCTCTCTCAAACATATGCACTCTCGCTCACATACTCTCTCCCTCACACACACACACTCACCCTCTCTCTCACACACACACACTCACCCTCTCTCACACACACACTCACCCTCTCTCTCACACACACACTCACCCTCTCTCTCTCACATGCACACACCCTCTCTCTCTCATGCACACACTCACCCTCTCTCTCTCACACACACACTCACCCTCTCTCTCACACACACACTCACCCTCTCTCTTACACATGCACACACCCACTCTCTCACACATGCACATACCCTCTCTCTCACGTGCTCTCACCCTCTCTCACATGCACTCAGCCTCCCTCTCACACACGCACTGACATTCCCTCTCTCTCACACACTAACCCTCTATCACACACATTCACCCTCTCTCTCGTACACACACTCACCCTCTCTCTCACACATTAACCGCCTCCCTCTCACAATCATTCTCACCCTCTCTGTCTCACACAGCACACTCACACTCTCTCCCACACACACACACACACACTCACCCTCTCTCGCTCTCATACACACCCTCTCTCTCTCACACAGACTCACCATCCCTCACACAGACTCACCCTCTCGCACACACACATTCACCCTCTTTCTCACTCTCTCACACACATACGCATGCACCCTCTCCCTCTCACACATACACACACGCACCCTCTCCCTCTCACACCCACTCACCCTCTCTATACATACACGCATACACTCTCTCTCACACACACACACAAACCCTCTCACTCTAACACACACATACACTTACCCTCTCTCTCACACACAAACTCACCTTCTATCTCACACACACACTCACGCTCTCTCTCTCTCACACACACACACACACGGTCTCTCTCACACACACACACACTCACCCTCTCTCATTCACACACACACTCACCCACTCTCACACACAAATTCACCCTCTCTCTCACACACACACTCAGCCCTTCTCAAACACACATTCATCTTATCTCACGCACACACACCCTCTCTCCCACACACTTACATTCACCCTCTCTCTCACACTCACCCTCTGTCTCACGCATTCACCCTCTCTCTCTCACATACACAACCCCACTCGCTCACACAGATACCTCCACTCTCACACACACACCGTCTCTCACACACACTTACATTCACCCTCTCTCTCACACACACACTCTCTCTCTCACACACACACACCCTCTCTCTCACACACACACCCTCTGTCCCACACACATACACTCACCCTCTCTCACACCCTCTCTCTCTCACTCACCCTCTCTCTCTCACACACACACCCCCACTCTCTCACAGACACCCCCACTCTCACACATGCACCCTCTCTCACACACACTTACAATCACGCTCTCTCTCACACACCCTCTCTCTCTCACACTCACCCTCTCTCTCACACACACTCCCCCTCTCTCTCTCACACACACATCCCCACTCTCTCACATAGACACCCCCACTCTCACACACGCATCCTCTCTCACACACACTTACACTCACCCTCTCTCTCACACTCACCATCTCTCTCTCACACTCACCCTTTTTCACACACACTTACACTCACCCTCTCTCACACTCACCCTCTCACACTCACCCTTTCTCTCACGCACATACATTCACCCTCTCTCACACACACACTCACCCTCTCTCTCTCACACTTACCCTCTCTCACAGAAACTTACACTCACGCTCTCTCTCACACTTACAATCACCCTCTCTCTCACACACACTCACCCTCTCTCTCTCACACACACACCCCCACTCTCTCACACAGACACTGCTACTCTCACACACTCACCCTCTCTCTCTCACACTCACCCTTTCTCTCTCACACACTCACCCTCACTCTCACACACACACTCACACTCTCTCTCACACTCACCCTTTCTCACATACACTTACACTCACCCTCTCTCACACTCACCCACTCTCTCTCACACTCACCCTCTCTCTCTCTCACACACATAAACTCACCATCTCAATGCAAACATTCACCATCTCTCTCTCTCACACACATTCACCCTATCTCTGACACACACACTCACCCTTTCTCTCACACACACCCACTCACCTTATATCAAATGCTCATGCTCTCTTTCTCTCACACACAGTCACCCTCTCTCTCCCACTCACTCTCCCTCTCACACACAAATACACCCTCTCTCACACACATAAAAACACCTCTCTCTCTCACCCACTCGCATCCTCTCTCTCTCACACAGACGCACCTTCTCTCTCTCACACACACTCATGCTCCCTCTCTCTCACACACACCCTCTCTCTCAGACTCACCCTCGCTCACTCACACAGACTCACCCTCTTGACACACACATTCACCCTGCCTTTCTCACTCTCTCACACGCACACTCACGCACCCTCTCCCTCTCACACATACACACATGCACCCTCTCCCTCTCACACCCACTCACCCTCTCTTCACACACATGCACACACTCACCCTCTCTCTCTAACACACACATGCACTTATCCTCTCTCTCACACACAAACTCACTCTCTCTTTCATACACACTCTCACCCTCTCTCTCTCACACACACACACTCACCCTCTCTCTCCTACTCACTCTCCCTCTCTCACGTGCACACTCACCTTTTCTCTTTCACACTCACCCCCCCCACCCACACATTCACCCTCTCTATCTCACATTAACTCTCTCTCTCACACACTCACCCACTCTCGCACACACATTCATCCTCTCTCTCACACACAAATACACCCTCTCTCAGACACACAAAAACACCTTCTCTCTCTCACACACACTCATGCTCTCTCTCTCTCTCATACACAACCTCTCTCTCACAGGCTCACCCTCTCCCTCTCACACCCACTCACCCTCTCTTCACATACATGCACACACTCTCTCCCTCACACACACACCCACTCATCCTCTCTCTCTAACACACACATACACTTACCCTCTCTCTCACACACACACTCAGCCCTTCACACTCATTCACCCTCTCTATGTCATGCACACACACCCTCTCAACCACACACTTACACGCACCCTCTCTCTCTCACACTCACCATCTCTCTCGAACACACACTCACCCTCTCTCACACCCAAACACACCCTCTCTCTCTCACACACACACCCCACTCTCTCACACACACAGCCCCACTCTCTAACACACCCGCACCCTATCTCTCACACACACGCACCATCTCTCTCTCTCACATATACACACCCTCTCACTCTCTCTCGCACACACATCCTCTCTCTCAAGCACACACACTTACCCTCTCTCTCTCTCATGCACACACACTCACCCTCTCTCTCTATCACACACACACTCACCCTCTCTCTCACACACTCACCTTCTCTCTCGCACACACACTCACCCTCTCTCTCACACACACACACCCTTTCTCTCTCACACACACACCGTCTCTCACACACACACGCCCTCTCTCACTCACCCACTCTCACACACACATTCACCCATCCCTATCACACTCACACACACACTCACCCTCTCTCTCACAAACACACTCACCCTCTCTCACACTAACACACTTACCCTCTCTCACTCACACACACTCACCTTCTCAGACACTCATGCTCTATCTCACACACTCACACTTTCTCTCCCACTCACTCTCTCTCTCTCACACGTGCACACTCACCTTTTCTCTTTCACACTCACCTCCCTCACACACATTTACCCTCTCTATCTCACACACACTCTCTCTCATACACTCACCCACTCTCGCACACACATTCATCCTCTCTCTCACACACAAATACACCCTCGCTCACACACACAAAAATACCTTCTCTCTCTCACACACTCATGCTCTCTCTCTCTCTCACACACACCCTCTCTCTCACAGACTCACCCTCTCGCACACACATTCACTCTCTCTTTCTCACTCTCTCACACGCACATGCATGCACCCTCTCCCTCTCACACCCACTCACCTTCTCTTCACACACATGCACACACTCTCTCCCTCATATACACACACACTCACCCTCTCTCTCTAACACACACATACACTTACCCTCTCTCACACACACTCACCCTCTCTCTCATACACACACTCACCCTCTCTCACACCCAAACACACCCTCCGTCTCTCATACATACACCCCACTCTCTCACACACACAGCCCCACTCTCTCACACACATTTACCCTTCTCTCTCACACACATGCACCATCTTTCTCTCTCACACATATGCACCCTCTCACTCCCTCTCACACACAAAATCCTTTCTCTCATGCGCACACACTCACCCTCTCTCTCTCACACACACACTCACCCTCTCTCTCACACACACTCACCTTCTCTCTCGCACACACACTCACCCTCTCTCACATACACTCGCCCACTCTCTCTCACACACAAACTCGCCCTCTCTCTCTCACACACACACTCACCCTCTCGCCACACACATTCACCATCTCTTTCTCACTCTCTCGCGCACACACGCACACACCCTCTCCCTCTTACACACACACGCATGTTCTTCCTCCCACACACACACACTCTCTCTCACACACACATACACTCCACCTCTCTCTCTCAAACACACTCACCCTCTCTCACACACATACACTCACCATCTCAATGCAAACATTCACCATCTCTCTCTCTCTCACACACATTCACCCTATCTCTGACACACACACTCACCCTCTATCTCTCACACACCCCCTCACCTTCGATCAGATACTCATGCTCTCTCTCTCTCACACACACTCACCCTCTCTCTCACGCGCACACTCACTTTTGCTCTCTCGCACTCACCCCCTCTCACACACACATTCATCCTCTCTCTCTCACACACATAAAAACCTCTCTCTCTCACACACACACTCTCACTCTCACACACTCACCCTCTCTCGCACACACATTCACACTCTCCCTCACACACAAAAACACCTTCTCTCTCTCACACATGCCCTCCCTCGCTCACACAGACTCACCCTCTCACACACCCACATTCACCCTCTCTTTCTCACTCTCTCACAAGCACATGAATGCACCCTCTCCCTCTCACACATACACACATGCACCCTCTCCCTTTCACACCAACTCACCCTCTCTTCACACACATGTACACACTCACCCTCTTTCTCTAACACACACATGCACTTACCCTCTCTCTCACACATACACACACTTACCCTCTCTCACTCACACACACACTCACACTCTCTCAGACACACATGCTCGCTCTCTCTCTTTCACACACACTCACCCTCTCTCTCACACACTCACCCTCTCTCTCCCACTCACTCTCTCTCTAACTCACACACACACTCACCTTTTCTCTTTCACACTCACCCCCCCCACACACACATTCACCCTCTCTATCTCACACACACACTCTCACTCTCACACACTCACCCTCTCTCGCACACACATTCACACTCTCCCTCACACACATAAACACCTTCTCTCTCTCACACACGCCCTCCCTCACTCACACAGACTCACCCTCTCACACACCCACATTCACCCTCTCTTTCTCACTCTCTCACAAGCACATGAATGCACCCTCTCCCTCACACACAAACTCACCACTTCTCTCACACACAAACTCATCCACTCTCACACACATTCACTCCTCCCTATCTCACTCACACACACATTCACGATCTCTCACACACACAAGCACACCCTCTCTCTCTCACACACACTCAGCCATTCACACACATTCACCCTCTCTATGTCACATACACACACCCTCTCTCCCACACACTTACACTCAACCTCTCTTTCTCACACTCACCCTCTCTCTCACGCACTCACCCTCTCTCTTGAACACACACTAACCCTCTCTCACACCCAAACACACCCTCTCTCTCTCGCACACACAGCCCCACTCTCTCACACACACGCACCCTCTCTCTCACACACACGCACCATCTCTCTCTCTCACACATACACACCCTTTCACTGTCTCTCACACACATATCCTCTTTCCCAAGCACACACACTTACCCTCTCTCTCTCTCTCATGCACACACATACCCTCTCTCTCACACACACACACGCACTCACCCTCTCTCACACTCACCCTCTCTCTGACACACACTCACCTTCTCTCTCGCACACACACTCACCCTCTCCCTCACACACAAACACACCCTCTCTCTCTCGCACACACAGCCCCACTCTCTCACACACACGCACCCTCTCTCTCACACACACGCACCATCTCTCTCTCTCTCACACATACACAGCCTTTCACTGTCTCTCTCACACATATCCTCTTTCTCAAGCACACACACTTACCCTCTCTCTCTCATGCACACACACACCCTCTCTCTCACACTCACCCTCTCTCTGACACACACTCACCTTCTCTCGCACACACACTCACCCCCTCCCTCACACCCAAACACACCCTTTATCTCTCACACACACACACCCTCTCACACACACTCACCCTCTCTCTCACACCCAAGCACACCCTTTATCTCTCACACACACACCCCCTCTCACACACACTCACCCTCTCCCTCACACCCAAACACACCCTTTCTCTCTCACACACACACCCCCTCTCACACACATGCACCCTCTCTCGGTCTCACACACACACACACCTTCTCACTCTTTCTCACACACACACGCCCTCTCTCTCTCATGCACACACACTCACCCCCTCTCTCTCACACACACAATCATCCTCTCTCAAACTCACAAACTCACCATCTCTCACACTACTCACCCTCTCTCTATCACACACACACTCACCTTCACTCTCACACACACACACACTCATCTTATCTCTAACACACTCACCCACTCCCACATCCACATTCACCCTCTCTAATGCTCACACAAACCTTCTCTCCCTCGCACACACACCGTCTCTCACACACATGCACCTTCTCGCTCTCTCACACACACACACGTGCCCTCTCCCTCTCTCATGCTCACACACTCACCCGCTCTCTCTCTTGCACACACACTCACCCTCTCTCTCACAAACTCACCATCTCTCTCACACACTCATTCACTCTCACACACATTCACCCATCCCTATCTCACTCACACACACATTCACCCTCTCTCTCACACACAAACACTCAGCCCTTCACACTCATTCACCCTCTCTATGGCACGCACACAGACCCTCTCTCCCACACACTTACACTCACCCTCTCTCTCGAACACTCACCCTCTCTCTCGAACACACACTCACCCTCACACCCAAACACACCCTCTCTCCCTCACACACACACACACCTTCTCACTCTTTCTCACACACATGCCCTCTCTCTCTCATGCACACACACTCACCCTCTCTCAAACTCACAACCTCACCATCTCTCACACTACTCACCCTCTCTCTATCATATATACACTCACCTTCACTCTCACACGCACACTCATTTTATCTCTCTCACACTCACCCACTCCCACACACACATTCACCCTCTCTAACGCTCACACACACCTTCTCTCTCACACACATGCACCTTCTCTCTCTCGCACACACACATGCCTTCTCACTCTCTCTCACACACACGCGCGCCCTCTCTCTCTCTCTTGCTCACACACTCACCCTCTTTCTCACACACCCACTCAACCTCTCTTCACACACATGCACACACTCTCTCCCTCACACAGACACACTCACCATCTCTCTCTAACACACATACTTATCCTCCCTCTCTCACACACACTCAAACACTCTCACACACATTCAGTCCTCCCTATCTCACTCACACACACATTCACCCTCTCTCTCACACACAAGTACACCCTCTCTCTCTCACACACACACTCAGCCTTTCACACTCATTCACCCTCTCTATGTCACGCACACACACCTCTCTCTCACACACTTACACTCACCCTCACTCTCTCACACTCACTCTCTCTCTCGAACACACACTCACCCTCACACCCAAACACACCCTCTCTCTCTCACACACACAGACCCACTCTCTCACACACACACCATCTCTCTCTATCACACATACACATCCTCTCACTCTCTCTCACACACACATCCTCTCTCTCAAGCACACACACTTACCCTCTCTCACTCATGCACACACACTCACCATCTCTCTTTCACACACACACACACTCACCATCTCTCACACTCACCCTCTCAAACACACACTCACCCTCACACCCAAACACACCCTCTCTCTCGAACACACACAGCCCCACTCTCTCACACATACGCACCCTATCTCTCACACACACTCACCATCTCTCTCTCTCTCACACATACACACCCTCTCACTCTCTCTCACACACACATCCTCTCTCTCAAGCACACACACTTACCCTCTCTCTCTCATGCACACACACTCACCATCTCTCTCTCACACACACACTCACCCTCTCTCTCACACACACTCACCTTCTCTCTCGCACACACACTCACCCTCTCACACCCAAACACACCCTTTCTATCTCACACACATACCCTCTCTCTCACACACGCACCCTCTCTCTGTCTCACACACACACAAACCTTCTCACTCTTTCTCACACACATGCCCTCTCTCTCTCATGCACACACACTCACCCTCTCCCTCACACACACACACTCACCCTCTCTCAAACTCACAACTTCACCATCTCTCACACTACTCACCCTCTCTCTATCATATACACACTCACCTTCACTCTCACACGCACACTCATTTTATCTCTCTCACACTCACCCACTCCCACACACACATTCACCCTCTCTAACGCTCACACACACCTTCTCTCTCACACACATGCACCTTCTCTCTCTCACACACACACATGCCTTCTCACTCTCTCTTGCACACACACATGCCTTCTCACTCTCTCTCACACACACACACGCCCTCTCTCTCTCTCTTGCTCACACACTCACCCTCTTTCTCACACACCCACTCAACCTCTCTTCACACACATGCACACACTCTCTCCTTCACACAGACACACTCACCATCTCTCTCTAACACACATACTTATCCTCTCTCTCTCACACACACTCATCCACTCTCACACACATTCACTCCTCCCTATCTCACTCACACATACATTCACCCTCTCTCTCACACACAAGCACACCCTCTCTCTCTCACACACACACTCAGCCTTTCACACTCATTCACCCTCTCTATGTCACGCACACACACACCCTCTCTCTCACACACTTACACTCACCCTCACTCTCACACTCACTCTCTCTCTCGAACACACACTCACCCTCACACCCAACACACCCTCTCTCTCTCACACACACAGACCCACTCTCTCACACACACGCACCCTATCTCGCACACACACGCACCATCTCACTCTATCACACATACACACCCTCTCACTCTCTCTCACACACACTTACCCTCTCTCACTCATGCACACACACTCACCATCTCTCTCTCTCACACACACACTCATCCTCTCTCTCTCACACTCACCCTCTCGAACACACACTCACCCTCACACCCAAACACACCCTCTCTCTCTCACACACACAGCCCCACTCTCTCACACATACGCACCCTATCTCTCACACACACGCACCATCTCTCTCTCTCACACATACACACCCTCTCACTCTCTCTCTCACACACATCCTCTCTCTCAAGCACACACACTTACCCTCTCTCTCTCTCATGCACACACACTCACCATCTCTCTCTCTCACACACACTCACTCTCTCTCTCACACACACTCACCTTCTCTCACTCTCTCACACTCCCCCCCTCCCACACACACATTCACCCTCTCTAACGCTCACACACACCTTCTCTCTCACACACATTCACCTTCTCTCTCTTGCACACACACATGCCTTCTCACTCTCTCTCACACACACACGCGCCCTCTCTCTCTCTCTCTCATCTCACACACTCACCCTCTCTCATGCACACACACTCACCCGCGCTCTCACACACAAACTCACCTTCTCTCTCACACACAAACTCACCTTCTCTCTCACACACACACACACTCACCCTCTCTCTCACACACACATTCACCCACTCTCACACACACATCCACCACTCCCTATCATACTCACACACATATTCACCCTCTCTCTCACACACACACACTCAGCACTTCTCACAGGTACATTCACCCTATCTCACGGTCACATACCCTCTCTCCCACACACATACACTCACCCTCTCTCACACCCTCTCTCTCTCATACTCACCCTCTCTCTCACACACACTCACCCTCTCTCTCTCACCCACATACACTCCACCTCTGTCTCATACACACACTCACCCTCTCTCTCTCACACACACCCCCACTCTCTCACACAGACACCCCACTCTCACACATGCACCTTCTCTCACACACACTTACACTCACCCTCTCTCTCCCACACTCACCCCCTCTCTCTCACACACACATGCTCTCTCTCTCACACTCACCCTCTCTCACACACACTTACACTCACGCTCTCTCTCACACTTACACTCACCCTCTCTCTCTCTCACATTCACCCTCCCTCACATTCACAGACTTGCCCTCTCACACAGACAAACTCACCCTCTCTCTCGCACACAAACACCCTTATTCTCACGCACACACATTCACCAGCGCTCTCTCACCCACACACACTAACACACTCTCTCTCTCTCACACACACACTCACCCTCTCTCACTCACACACACTCACCCTCTCTCTCTCACACACTAACTCACCCACTGTCACACACACATTCACCACTCCCTATCACACTCACACACATATTCACCCTCTCTCTCACACACACACACACTCAGCCCTTCTCATACATGCATTCACCCTATCTCACGGTCACATACCCTCTCTCCCACACACATACACTCATGGTCTCACACCCTCTCTCTCACACTCACCCTCTCTCACATTCAGACTTGCCCTCTCACACAGACACACTCACCCTCTCTCTCACGCACACAAACACCCTCATTCTCATGCACACACATTCACCAGCACTCTCTCACCACACACACTCCACCTCTCTCTCTCTCTCACACACACTCAACCTCTCTTCACACACATGCACACACACTCTCCCTCACACAAAAACTCACCATCTTTCTCTAACACACATACTTATCCTCTCTCTCTCACACACACTCATTCACTCTCAGACACATTCACTCCTCCCTCTCTCATTCACACACACATTCACCCTCTCTCTCACACACAAGCACACCCTCTCTCTCTCACACACACTCAGCCCTTCACACTCATTCACCCTTTCTATGTCACGCACACACACCCTCTCTCTCACACACTTACTCACCCTCTCTCTCTCACACTCACTCTCTCCCTCGAACACACACTCACCCTCACACCCAAACACACCCTCTCTCTCTCACACACACAGACCCACTCTCTCACACACACGCACCCTATCTCTCACACACACGGACCATCTCTCTCTCACGCATACACACCCTCTCACTCTCTCTCACACACACATCCTCTCTCTCAAGCACACACACTTACCCTCTCTCTCTCTCTCATGCACACACACTCACCATCTCTCTCTCTCACACACACACTCACCATCTCTCTCACTCACCCTCTCTCTCAAACACACTCACCCTCATACCCAAACACACCCTCTCTCTCTCACACACACAGACCCACTCTCTCACACACACACACCCTATCTCTCACACACACGCACCATCTCACTCTCTCACACATACACACCCTCTCACTCTCTCTCACACACACATCCTCTCTCTCAAGCACACACACTTACCCTCTCTCTCTCATGCACACACACTCACCATCTCTCTCTCTCCACACACTCACCCTCTCTCTCACACACACTCACCTTCTCTCTCGCACACACACTCACCTTCTCTCTCGCACACACACTCACCCTCTCACACCCAAACACACCCTTTCTCTCTCACACACACGCACCCTCTCTCTGTCTCACACACACACACCTTCTCACTCTTTCTCACACACACACGCTCTCTCTCTCTCACACACACACACACTCACCCTCTCTCAAACTCACAACCTCACCATCTCTCACACTACTCACCCTCTCTCTATCACACACACACTCACCTTCACTCTCTCACACACACACTCATCTTATCTCTCTCACACTCACCCACTCCCACACACATATTCACCCTCTCTAACGCTTACACACACCTTCTCTCTCACACACACACCCTCTCTCACACACATGCACCTTCTCTCTCTCGCACACTCCTTCTCACTCTCTCACACACACATGCGCCCTCTCTCTCTCTCATGCTCACACACTCACCCTCTCTCATGTACACACACTCACCCTCTCTCTCACACACAAACTCACCTTCTGTCTCACACACACACTCACCCTCTCTCACTCACACACACACTCACCCTCTCTCACTCACACACACACACTCACCCTCTCTCTCTCACACACACTCACCCACTCTCACACACACATTCACCCCTCCCTATCACACTCACACACTCATTCACCCTCTCTCTCACACACAAACACTCAGCACTTCTCACACATGCATTCACCTTATCTCACGGGCACACACCCTCTCTCCCACACACATACACTCACCTTCTCTCACACCCTCTCTCTCATACTCACCCTCTCTCTCACACACACTCACCCTCTCTCTCTCACCCACACACACTCCACCTCTCTCTCTCTCATACACACACTCACCCTCTCTCTCTCACACACACACCATCAATCTCTCACACAGACACCCCCACTCTCACACATGCACCGTCTCTCACACACACTTAAACTCACCCTCTCTCTCCTACACTCAGCCTCTCTCTCACACATACACCCTCTCTCTCACTCACACACTCACCCTCTCTCTCTCACACTCACCCTCTCTCACACATACTTACACTCATGCTCTCTCTCACACTTACACTCACCCTCTCTCTCTCACACACACACTCCCACTCTCTCACACAGACACCCCTACTCTCACACTTGCACCGTCTCTCACACACACTTACACTCACCCTCTCTCTCCCACACTCACCCTCCCTCTCAAACACACACCCTCTCTCTCACACACACTCACCCTCTCTCTCTCACACTCACCCTCTCTCACACGTACTTACACTCACGCTCTCTCACACTTACACTCACCCTCTCTCACACACATGCACCCTCTCTCTCTCACACACACAGACATTCTCACTCTCTCTCACACACTCACCCTCTCTCTCTCATGCACACACACTCACTCTCACACTCACAAACTCACCATCTCCCACACTACTCACCCTCTCTCTCTCACCCACACACACTCCACCTCTCTGTCTCTCACACACACACTCACCCTCTTTTACACACACACTCACCCTCTCTCTCACACATCCTCTCTCTCTCATGCACATACTCACCACCTTTCCCACGCACACACTCACCATCTTTCTCACACACACTCACCCTCTCTCTCACACACACGCACTCACCCTCTCTCTCTCACACACACTCACCCTCTCTCTCATGCACACACAATCACTCTCTCCCTCTCGCACCTATGCACACTCTCTCTCTCACACACACGCACCCTCTCTCTCATGCACACACAATCACTCTCTCCCTCTCTCACCTATGCACCCTCTCTCATCACACACACGCACCCTCTCTCTCCCGCAGACACACGCCCTCTCTCTCTCGCACACACTCAACCTCCCACTCTCATGCACACACACTCACCCTCTCTCTCACAGACACACTCATCCTTTCTCTCATGCGCGCAAACACCCTCTCTCTCACACAAACAATCACCCTCTCTCTCTCACACACGCACTCACCCTCTGTCTCACAAACACACACTCACCCTCTCTCACACACCGTTTCTCTCTCTCACACACACACTCACCCTCTCTCTCTCACTCACCCTCTCTCTCTCACACACACATCCCCACTCTCTCACAGACACCCCCACTCTCACACACACACCCTCCCTCACACACACTTACACTCACCCTCTCTCTCTCACACTCACCCTCTCTCTCACACACAGTCACCCTCTCGCTCACACACAGACTCACCCACTTTGTCAAGCACACACTCACCCTCTCTCTCCCACACACACTCACCCTCTCACCCTCTCATACACACATTCACCCTTTCTCACATTCACACAAACACCCTCATTCTCACGCACACACATTCACCCTCTCTCTCTCACCCACACACACTCCACCTCTCTCTCTCTCATACACACACTCACCCTCTCTCTCACACACACACACTCACCCTCTCTCTCACACACACATACGCTCTCCCTCATGCACACACTCACCATCTTTCCCACACACACACTCACCCTCTCTCTCACACACTCATCTTCTCTCCCTGACACACACACACTCAACCTCTCTCTCACACATCCTCTCTCTCTCTCTCTCACGCACATACTCACCATATTTCCCGCGCAAAACTCACCATCTTTCTCACGCACACACTCACCCTCTCTATCACACACACACACACTCACCTTCTCTCTCGCACACACACTCACCCACTTTGCCACACACACTCACCCTCTCACACACATGCACCCTCTCACACACACACAACTTCTCTCTCTCACACACACGACCCCTCTCTCACACACATGCACCCTCCCTCTCTCTCACACACACAGACCTTCTCACTCTCTCTCACACACTCACCCTCTCTCTCTCTCTCATGCACACAGTCACTCTCTCTCTCACACTCACAAACTCACCATCTCCCACACTACTCACCCTCTCTCTATCACACACACACTGACCTTCGCTCTCTCACACACAGTCACTCACCCTCAGCCACACAGGCACCCTCTCTCACATACACGCACCCTCTCTCTCACACACACTCACCCTCTCTCTCACAGGTACATTCATCCTCTCTCTCATACACACACATACTCACCCTGTCTCTCACACACATACCCTCTGTCTCACAGAAACACACACACACACTCATCCTCTCTCTCACACACACACTCACCCTCTCTCTCTCAAACATAGTCATCCTCTCACTCTCTCATACACACATTCACCCTGTCTCACATTCACACACTTGCCCTCTCTCACACAGACACACTCACCCTCTCTCTCACGCACACAAACACCCTCATTCTCACGCACACACATTCACCCTCTTTTTCTCACCCAGACACACTCCACCTCTTTCTCTCTCACACAGACACTCACCCTCTCTCTCTCACACACACACTCACCCTCTCTCTCTCACACACACACACCCTCTCTCTCACACACCCGCTCTCTCACGCACACACTCACCATTTTTCAAACATACACACACTCCCTCTCTCTCTCACACTCACCCTCTCTCCCTGACACACACACACTCACCCTCTCTCTCACACACCCTCTCTCTCATGCACATACACACTCACCCTCTCGCCACACACTTTCACCATCAGTTTCTCACTCTCTCGCACACACATGCATGCACCCTTTCCCTCTTACACACACACGCATGTTCTCCCTCCCACACACACACTCTCTCTCACACACACACACTCACCCTCTCTCTCTCAAACACACTCATCCTCTCTCTCACACACAAACACTCACCCTCTCTCTCTCTCACACACATACTCACCCTCTCGCCACACACATTCACCATCACTTTCTCACTCTCTCGCACACACACGCATGCACCCTTTCCCTCTTACACACGCATGTTCTCCCTCCCACACACACACTCTCTCTCACACACACACACTCACCCTCTCTCTCTCAAACACACTCACCCTCTCTCTCACACACAAACACTCACCCTCTCTCTCACACACATACCCTCTCGCCACACTCATTCACCATCACTTTCTCACTCTCTCGTACACACACGCACGCACCCTCTCCCTCTTACACACACATGCATGTTCTCCCTCCCACACACACACTCTGTCTCTCACACACACACACTCACCCTCTCTCTCAAACACACTCACCCTCTCTCTCACACACATACACTCACCATCTCAATGCAAACATTCACCATCTCTCTCTCTCTAACACATACATTCAGCCTATCTCTCACACACACTCACCCTCTCTCTCCCAGTCACCATCTTTCTCTCTCATGCGCACACTCATCTTTTTTCTCTCACACACACCCTCTCTCACACACACACTCACCCTCTCACACACAGATACCCCCTCTCTCACACACATAAAAACACCTCTTTCTCTCACACACTCGCATCCTCTCTCTCACACACAGACGCACCTTCTCTCTCACACACACACATGCTCCCTCTCTCTGACACACACAGAGTATCTCTCTCTCTCACACATGCACACCCTCTCACTCTCTCTATCACACACACCTTCTCACTCTTTCTCACACACACACATGCCTTCTCTCCCTCTCTCATGCACACACACTCACCCTCTCTCTCTCTCACACACACACTCACCCTTTCTCAAACTCACAAACTCACCATCTCTCACACTACTCACCCTCTCCCTATCACACACACACATCTTCACTCACACACACACTCATCTTATCTCTTTCACACTCACCCACACTCACACACATATTCACCCTCTCTAATGCTCACACACCTCTCTCTCACACACCCAGACCTTGTCTCTCTCTCACACACACTCACCTTCACTCTCTCACACACACACACACTCATCTCTCTCACACTCACCCTCTCTCACACACACATTCACACTCTCTAATGCACACACACAACTCTCTCTCACACACATGCCCCCTCTATCACACACACAGACATTCTCACTCTCTCTCACACACTCACCCTCTCTCTCTCATGCACACACACTCACTCTCACACTCACAAACTCACCATCTCCCACACTACTCACCCTCTCTCTATCACACACACACTGACCTTCGCGCTCTCACACACAGACACTCACCATCAGCCACACAGGCACCCTCTCTCACATACACGCACCCTCTCCCTCTCTCACGCACACTCACCCTCTCTCTCACAGACACATTCATCCTCTCTCTCACACACACACACCCTCTCTCTCTCACACACACACTCACCCTCTGTCTCACGGACACACACACACACTCACCCTCTCACTCACGCACACACTCACCCTCTCTCTCTCACACACACACTCACCCTCTCTCTCTCACACACACAGTCATCCTCTCACTCTCTCATACACACATTCACCCTGTCTCACATTCACACACTTGCCCTCTCTCACACATACACTCTCTCACACTCTCTCTCTCACATACACACTCACCTTCTCTCTCTCAAACACACACACTCTCTCTCTCACACACCCTCTCTCTCACGCACACACTCACCATTTTTCAAAAACACACACACTCCCTCTGTTTCTCACACATACTCACCCACTCTCTCTCACATACACACACACTCACCCTCTCACACACACACACTCACCCACTTTCAGACACACATTCACCCCTCCCTATCACACTCACACACACATTCATACTCTCTCACACACACACACTCAGCCCTTCTCACACAACATTCACCCTATTTCACGGTCACACATCGTCTCTCCCACACACATACACTCATGCTCTCTCACAGCCTCTCTCTCTCACACTCACCCTCTCTCACACACACTCACCCTCTCTCTTTCACCCACACACACTCCACCTCTGTCTCATACACACACTCACCCTCTCTCTCTCACACACACCCCCACTCTCTCACACAGACACCCCACTCTCACACATGCACCCTCTATCACACTCACTTACACTCACCCTCTCTCTCCCACACGCACCCCCTCTCTCTCACACACACACACCCTCTCTCTCACACACACTTACACTCACGCTCTCTCTCACACTTACACTCACCCTCTCTCTCCCACAATTACCCTCTCTCTCACACACACACCCTCTCTCTCACACACACACTCACCCTCTCTCACACACACACTCACCCACTTTCACACACACATTCACCACTCCCTATCACACTCACACACATATTCACCTTCTCTCTCACACACACACACTCAGCACTTCTCACACATACATTCACCCTATCTCACGGTCACACACTCTCTCTCCCACACACATACATTCATGCTCTCTCACACCCTCTCTCTCTCACACTCACCCTCTCTCTCACACACACTCACCCTCTCTCTCTCACACACACACCTCCACTCTCTCAGGCAGACACCCCCACTCTCACACATGCACCTTCTCTCACACACGCTTACACTCACCCTCTCTCTCTCTCACACTCACCCTCTCACACACACACACCCTCTTTCACACACACACACACTCACCCTCTCTCACACTCACCCTCTCTTACACACACTTACACTCATGCTCTCTCTCACACTTACACTCACCCTCTCTCTCTCACACACACACACCCCCACTCGCTCACACAGACACCCCCACTCTCACACATGCACCCTCTCACACACACTTACACTCACCCTCTCTCTCTCTCACTCACCCTTTCTCTCTCACACACACTCAACCTCTGCCTCTCACACTCACCATCTCTCACACACACTTACACTCATCCTCTCTCTCTCACAATCAACCTCTCTCTCACACACACTCACCCTGTCTCTCACACACACACCCACCCTCTCTCTCTCACATACATTCACCCTATCTGATGGTCAAACACCCTCGCTCCCACACACATACACTTACCCTCTCTCACACCCTCACTTTTACACACTCACCCTCTCTCACACACACACTTACCCTCTCTCTCTCACACACGCACCCCCACTCTCTCACACAGACACCCCCACTCTCACACATGCACCCTCTCTCACACACACTTACACTTGCGCTCCTTCTCACACTCACCCTCTCTCTCTCACACAGACACCCCCACTCTCACACACGCTTACACTCACTCTCTCTCTCACACTCACCCTTTCTCTCTCACACACACTCAACCTCTTTCTCACACACACACACCCTCTCCCTCTCACACACACTTACACTCATCCTCTCTCTCACACTCATCCTCTCTCTCACACACACTCACCCTCTCTCCCTCACACACACTCACCCTCTCTCTCACACACACACACTCACCCTCTCTCTCACACACACACATTCACCATCTTTCTCACTCTCTCGCACACTCACACATGCACCCTCTCCCTCTTACACACACATGCACATTCTCCCTCCCACACACACATTCTCTTTCACACACACACTCACACTCACCCTCTCTCTCTCAAACACACTCACCCTCTTTCTCACACCCTCTCTCTCTCACACACACACTTACCCACTCTCACACACACATTCACCACTCCCTATCACACTCACACACATATTCACCCTCTCTCACACACACACACACTCAGCACTTCTCACACATACATTCACCCTATCTCACGGTCACACACCCTCTCTCCCACACACATACACTCATGGTCTCACACCCTCTCTCTCACACTCACCCTCTCTCTCACACATACTCACCCTCTCTCTCTCACACACACACCCCCACTCTCTCACAGACACCCCCACTCTCACAAATGCACCCTCTCTCCCACACACATACACTCATGCTCTCTCACACCCTCTCTCTCTCACACTCACCCTCTCTCTCACACACACACATTCACCATCTTTCTCACTCTCTCGCACACTCACACATGCACCCTCTAGCTCTTACACACACATGCACATTCTCCCTCCCACACTCACATTCTCTCTCACACACACACTCACACTCACCCTCTCTCTCTCAAACACACTCACCCTCTCTCACACCCTCTCTCTCACACACACACCCCCACTCTCTCACACAGACACCCCCACTCTCACAAATGCACCCTCTCTCCCACACACATACACTCATGCTCTCTCACACCCTCTCTCTCTCACACTCACCCTCTCTCTCACACACACACCCCTACTCTCTCAGGCAGACACCCCTACTCTCACACATGCACCTTCTCTCACACACGCTTACACTCACCCTCTCTCTCACACACACACACCCTCTTTCGCACGCACACACTCACCCTCTCTCTCACACTCACCCTCTCTCACACACACTTACACTCACGCTCTCTCTCACACTTACTCTCACCCTCTCTCTCTCACTCACCCTCTCTCTCACACACACACCCCCACTCTCTCACACATGCACCCTCTCTCTCACACATGCACCCTCTCTCACACACACTCAACCTCTCCCTCTCACACTCACCGTCTCTCCCACACACATACACTTACCCTCTCTCACACCCTCCCTTTTACACACTCACCCTCTCTCACACACACACTTACCCTCTCTCTCTCACACACACACCCCCACTCTCTCAAACAGACACCCTCACTCTCACACAAGCACCCTTTTACACACACTTACACTTACGCTCCTTCTCACACTCACCCTCTCTCTCTCACACAGACACCCTCACTCTCACACACGCTTACACTCACCTTCTCTCTCTCACACTCACCCTTTCTCTCTCACACACACTCACCCTCTCTCTCACACACACACTCACGCTCTCTCACACACACACTCATCCTCTCTCTCTCACCTTCATCCTCTCTCTCACACACTCTCTCTCACACACACTCACTCAGCACTTCTCACACATACATTCACCCTATCTCATGGTCACACACCCTCTCTCCCACACACATACACTCATGCTCTTTCACACCCTCTCTCTCTCACACTCACCCTCTCTCTCACACACACTCACCATCTCTCTCTCACACACACACACCCACTCTCTCAGGCAGACACCCCCACTCTCACACATGCACCTTCTCTCACACACACTTACACTCACCCTCTCTCTCTCACACTCACCCTCTCTCACACACACACGCTCACCCTCTCTCTCACACACACACACTCATCCTCTCCTTCTCACACTCACCGTCTCTCACACACACACTCATCCTCTGTCTCTCACACTCATCCTCTCTCTCACACACACTCACCCTTTCTCTCACACACCCTCACCCTCTCTCTCTCACACACACTCACCCTCTCTCTCACACACACACACTCACCCTCTCTCTCACACACACATTCACCATCTTTCTCACTCTCTTGCACACTCACACATGCACCCTCTCCCTCTTACACACACACGCACGTTCTCCCAACCACACACACATTCTCTCACACACACACTCACACTCACCCTCTCTCTCACACCCTCTCTCTCTCACACACACACTCACCCACTCTCACACACACATTCACCACTCCCTATCACACTCACACACATATTCACCTTCTCTCTCACACACACACACTCAGCACTTCTCACACATACATTCACCCTATCTCACGGTCACACACCCTCTCTCCCATACACATACACTCATGCTCTCTCACACCCTCTCTCTCTCACACTCACCCTCTTTCTCACACACACTCACCCTCTATCTCTCACACACACACCCCCACTCTCTCAGGCAGACGCCACCACTCTCACACATGCACCTTCTCTCACACACGCTTACACTCACCCTCTCTCTCTCACACTCACCCTCTCTCTCTCACACTCACCCTCTCTCTCACACACACACCCCCACTCTCTCACACAGACACCCCCACTCTCACACATGCACCCTCTCTCACACACACTTACACTCACCCTCTCTCTCTCTCACTCACCCTTTCTCTCTCACACACACTCAACCTCTCCCTCTTACACTCACCGTCTCTCACACACACTTACACTCATCCTCTCTCTCTCACACTCAACCTCTCTCTCACACACACTCACCCTGTCTCTCACACACACACTCACCCTCTCTCTCTCTAACATACATTCACCCTATCTCACGGTCACACACCCTCTCTCCAACACACATACACTTACCCTGTCTCACACCCTCCCTTTTACACACTCACCCTCTCTCACACACACACCCCCACTCGCTCACACAGACACCCCCACTCTCACACATGCACCCTCTCTCACACACACGTACACTCACCCTCTCTCTCTCACACTCACCCTCTCTCTCTCTCTCACAGACACCCCCACTCTCACGCACGCTTACACTCACTCTCTCTCTCTCACACTCACCCTTTCTCTCTCACACACACTCACCCTCTCTTTCACACACACACTCACCCTCTCTCACACACACACTCATCCTCTCTCTCACACCCACCCTCTCTCTCACACACACACTCACCCTCTCTCACAAAAACTCACCCTCTCTCTCACACACACACTCACCCTCTCTCACACACACACTCATCCTCTCTCTCACACTCACCCTCTCTCTCACACACACACTCACCCTCTCTCACACACACACTCATCCTCTCTCTCACACTCATCCTCTCTCACACACACACTTATCCTCTCTCTCTCACACTCATCCTCTGTCTCACACACACTCACCCTCTCTCTCACACACACTCACCCTCTCTCTCTCACGCACACACGCTCACCGTCTCCCTGTCACACTCACCGTCTCCCACACACACTTACACTCATCCTCTCTCTCTCACACTCATCATCTCTCTCACACACACTCACCCTCTCTCTCACACACACACACTCACCCTCTCTCTCACACACACACACTCACCCTCTCTCTCTCACACACACATTCACCATCTCTTTCTCACTCTCTCGCACACACACATGCACCATCGCCCTCTTACACACACACGCACGTTCTCCCTCCCACACACACATTCTCTCTCACACACACACTCACACTCACCCTCTCTCTCTTAAACACACTCACCCTCTTTCTCACACCCTCTCTCACACACACACACTCACCCTCTCTTACACACCTTCTCTCTCATGCACACACTCACCCTCTCTCTCACGTACACACACTCACCCTCTCTCACACACACTTACACTCACCCTCTCTCTCTCACACACTCACCCTCTCTCTCTCACACACACACACATACATTCACCCTCTCTCTCTCACACACACATTCACCATCTCTTACTCACTCTCTCGCACACACACACATGCACCATCTCCCTCTTACACACACACGCATGTTCTCCCTCCCACACACACATTCTCTCTCACACACACACACACACACACTCACCCTCTCTCTCTCAAACACACTCACCCTCTCTCTCACACCCTCTCTCTCTCACACACACACATCCTCTCTTACACGCCCACTCTCTCACGCACACACTCACCCTCTCTCTCACATACACACACCCTCTCTCTCACACACACCCCCACTCTCACACACACACGAACCCTCTCGCTCTCTCACACACACACTTCTCACTCTTTCTCACACACACACACCCTCTCTCTCTCTCACACACACACACTCACCCTCTCTCACACTCACAAACTCACCATCTCTCACACTACTCACCCTGTCTCTATCACACACACACTCACCTTCGCTCCCTCACACACAGACACTCACACTCAGCCACACAGGCACCCTCTCTCACATACATGCACCCTCTCTCTCTCACACGCACACTCACCCTCTCTCTCACAGACACATTCATCCTCTTTCTCATGCACACACACTCACCCTCTGTCTCACAGACACACACACACACACTCACCCTCTCGCTCGTGCACACACTCACCCTCTATCTCTCTCTCACACACTCACCCTCTCACTCTCTCATACACGCATTCACCCTCTCTCACATTCACACACTTGCCCTCTCACCCACACGCACTCCAACTCTCTCTCTCCCACAGACACTCACCCTCTCTCTCACACACACCCTCACTCTCTCTCTCTCACACACACACACCCTCTCTCTCACACAGCCCCTCTCTCTCACGCACACTCACCCTCTCTCTCACAGACACATTCATCCTCTCTCTCATGCACACACACTCACCCTATCTCTCTCACACTCATACACTCACTCTCTCGCTCACGCACTCACACTCTCTCTCACGCACTTTCTCTCACACACACTCACACTTTCTCTCTCCCACACACAGACATTTTCTCTCACACACATACTCACCCTCTCAGACTCTCATGCTCTCTCTCTCACACACACACTCACCCTCTCACTCTCTCACATATGCACACACTCACATTCTCTCTCTCACACACACTCACCCTCTCTCTCAGACACCCATACTCTCTCTCTCTCTCACACACACAATCGCCATCTCACTCTCTCACATACACACACACTCACACTCTCTCTCACATACACACTCACACTCTCTCTTACACACACATTCACTCTCTCTCACGCATGCACACACAGTCACCCTCTCTCTCTCTCTCTCTGTTAGACACACACACACTGATCCCATCTCTCCCTCTCAGGCAACCACATACGCACCCTCCCTCACCCGCCCACCCTCACTCCCTAACCCACCCACCCTCACTCTCTCTCTCCCTCAACTACCCATTTCACTCCCTTACCCACCCACCCTCACTCACTTACTCTCACTCACCAAATCGCTTGCGGGAACAAGGGTGGTGCAATGTGAGCGGCAGAGTACTGGGGGCTAGCGGCGCCCAAAAGTGAATGCCAGCCCAGGGAAGCGCTGTGAGCCATTTGAACGGAGGATGGAACTGGGTGAGCGCGGTGAGGAACTGGGGGAGCGTGGGGACAAACCATCGGAGCGGGCTGAGGAATCAGCATAGCGTGGTGAGGAACTGGGGGAATGCAAAGGGAACCGAGGGAACATGGGGAGAATTGGGAGCCGGGCCAAAGCACTGTCAGCCGGGTGGAAGTGTGGAGAGCTGAGACCCCGTGTGCCCCAGCATAGCCAGTGTTCACTGTTCCTCCAATCACAGGCAGGTTCTGTTCCATGTCTGGCACTGATGGGTTCAATAGTGAACCTATCAGTAGCAAAGGTGGGAGAAAAACAGGTTGTGATTGAAGGAGCAGTCCTCTGCAGAAATCTTCAAATTCTCTGACCTGTCCTACCGGCATTTTCAACAAACGCTCCGGGGGCCTCATGGAGAGGCTGCAGGCCGTGGGTTTTACAAGCCTGATGTAGCTCCTTTTAAGCTGTAAAACACTCCAGTGTATCTTTTGATCTGCCCAAGCTCATCATGAAGTGGCACTGGAGGGCATGCATTCCCAATCTTGCTGCCTTTTTAGAAAAGGTACAGTACTCACAACAGCAATATGGAAATAAAATAGTACAGCAATGATAAAATAAAAGTAGAATACTGTGGATGCTGCAAATCTGAAATAGAAACAGAAAATGCCGGCAATACTCAACAGGTCCGGCAGCATCTGTGGAGAGAGAAACAGAGTTAAATTTTCGAGTTGAAAATGGCTCTTCTTCAGAACGGGAGGGAGAAATGTTTTATGCCATTGAAAGGGAGATGGGAAAGAAGAACAAAAGGGAAGGTCTGGGATAGGGTAGAGGGTGGGAGAGGTTAAATGCCAAAGATGTCATGGAACAAAAAGCAAAGGGAGTTGTAATGGTTGTCGTGAAGAAACAAAACATTGATCCAGAGTGAGTGTTAATGGAAAAGTAATGAACAGCTTTGTCCAAGAACAAAAACATGGTAAACAATACTAAGGCCCGAACAAGGCAAAGAAATAGAATCAAGATGGGAGGACAAAACTCATGGTCTGAAGTTGTTGAACTGAATGTTGACTCCAAAAGCCTATTCGGAAAATGATATGCTGTTGCTTGAGCTTGTGTTGAGCTTCATTTGAACACTGCAGCAGGCCGAGGACAGAAATGTGAACGTGAGAGTAAGGAGGTGAATTAAAATGGCAAGCAACCGGAAGCTCAGGTCCTGCTTGCAGACTGAGTGGAGGTGTCCTGCAAAGCAGTTACCCAGTCTGCGTTTGTTCTCCCCGGTGTAGAGTAAACTGCATTGTGAGCGGTGAATACAGTAGGCTGAATTGTAAGAAGTACAGGTAAATCACTGCTTCACCTGGAAGGAGTGTTTGAAGCCTTGGACAGTGAGTCAAGAGGAGGGGAAGGGGCATGTCTTACACCTCCTGCAATTGTATGGGAAGGTGCTGTTGGAAGGGGATGAGATGTTGGAGGTGTGGACCAGGGTGTAACAGAGGGAATATGCCCTTCGGAATGCTCAGAGGGGAGGGGAGGGGAAGATGTGTTTGTTGGTGGCATAATTCTGGAGAAGGCAGAAATGGCGGAGAATGATCTTTTGAATGTGGGAGCTGGTAGGGTGGAAAGTGAGGAAGAGGTGAACCCTATTGTGGATCTAGGAGTGAGGGGAAGGGGTGAGGGCAGAAGTGCAGGAAATGGAACGGACACGGTTGAGGGCACTGTCAACCACAGTGGGGGGAATCCTCAGTTGAGGAAAAAGGAAGACATGTCATGTTGTGGAAGATAGCATCATCAGAATAGATGCGATTGAGATGGAGAAGCTGGGAGAATGGAATGGAGTCTTTATTGAAAACAAGGTGTGAGGAAGTGTAGTCCAGGTAGCTGCGAGGGTCCATGGGTGTGTAATGAGTATTAGTAGACAGTCTATGCCCAGAAACAGAGACAGAGAAGTCAAGGAAAGGAAGGGAAGTGTTGGAGATGGACCACATGAAAGTGAAAGAAGAGTGGAAATTGGAAACAAAATTGATTAAGTTTTCTAGTTCCAGGTGAGAGCAGGAAGCTGGACTGATAATCATCAATGTACTAGCAAAAGAGTTTGGGGAGGGGACCTGAGCAGGGCTGGAATAAGGAATATTCCACATACACCATAAAAAGACAGGCATAATTGGGGCCCATGCAGGTACCGTAGCCATACCTTTTATTTGGAGGGAATTAGACAAGTTAAAGGAGAAGTTGTTCAATGGGAGAGCAAATTCAACTTGGTGAAGGAGGGTGGTGGTGGATTGGGGTTGTGTGGGCCTCCATTCAAGGAAGAAGTGCAGAGCCCTCAGACTGTCCTGGTGGGGGATGGAGGTGCAGAGGAATTGGACGTCTACAGTGAAGAGGAAGCGGTTAGGATCAGGAAACTGGAAATTATTGAAATGATGTAGGGCATCAGAAGGATCACGAATGTAGGTGGGAAAAGACATCAAGGGGTGGAAAAATAGAGTCAAGATAGGAAGAAATAAGTTCGTTGGGGCAGGAAGAGGCTGATACAATGGGTCTACCAGGACAGTCCTGTTGGTAGATTTTGAGGAGGAGATAGAAGCGGAGTCTTCAGGGTTAGGGGGCTCTGAGGTTGTAAGCTGTGGAGGGAAGATTTCCAGAGGAGATGAGGTTAGTGACAGTCCTGGAAACAATGTCATGATGTTTAGTGGTGATGTCATGGTCCAGGGGGAAGTGTGAGGAAGTGCCTGAGAGTTGGCATTCAGCATCTGCAAGGTACAGGCTGGTGTGCCAGACAACAAGAACAGAATGGAGTGCTGCAGATTCTCAAACTGAGAGAATGCAGCGCAGGAGGTTCAGAGGGAGACAGGTTAGAGTGAGTGAGGGGAGGCAATGATACTCATCAATGCAGCTCGGGGACTGTACGTACCGTTGACCTCCTCTTGATCTGAGTCCTTGGCAGACTTACTGCCCCATTCATGCCTATTCATGTGGAATGGTGGTTAAGCTTAGTTTTGGTGCTGACTCCTTTGAGTTCCACTAAAAGAAAGAGCTGTAGAACTATTTAACAGAGTGACATTCCGCCTTCTGTGGGGAAGTGTGTGGCTCCCACTTACTAACTCCGTTATGGCTGAAATCAGAGCTTCCCATGTGGCACTTTACAGACACAGAGCCCTGTCCCATCATTCTACAGTTTCATGTTAGGGATCCAAAATCCCTGAGAGTGGATTTCCAAGCAAGACAGTGATTGGGATTGGGGCTTTTGGCAAAAAGGTAATGAGCAAACTTTTAAATACACAGGAATATAGGAGCAGGAGGAGGCCATTTGGCCTGTCAAGCCTGTTCCGCCATTCAAACAGATCATGGCTGAGCATCTAGCTCTACCCTATTTTTCCCCACAGTCCCCATATCCCTTGAAGTCATTAGTGTCCAGAAATCTATCGATCTCTGTCTTGAACATGCTCAATGATTGAGCTTCCACAGCCCTCTGGCGTAGGGAATTCCAAAGAATCACCACCCTCTAAGTGAAGAAATTCCTCCTTATCTCAATCTTAAATGGCCTGCCGCTTATTCTGAGACTGTGGCCCCTGGTTCTAGACTCCCCGCTGCCAAGGGAAACATTCTATCTACATCTACCCATTTCAGTACTAGGCTGTTTTTTAATAGTTGTTTTCAGGGCAAGGGTGCTGCAGGTAAGGATATATTTATTGCTCATTCCTAGTTTCTTTGAGAAGGTAGTGATAGATCTTCTCCTTGAAGACTGCAGTCTTTGTCACAATGGTGTTCCTCCAATGGTATTGGGGAGGGAATTGCAGGAAACTGACCCAATGAAGGAGCAGCAATATATGTCCAAGTCAGGATGGTGGATAACTTGGAGGGAAACTTGCAGTTGTTGCGTTCCAATGAATTTATTGCCCTACTAGGCTCAAGGTGCTAAATGCCCACTCCTGCTCCTATGTTGGTAGCAACTAAGCAAATTCCATGGAGAATGCTTGTTACACTCTCTGCATGCTTGTAAGGTGAATGATATGAGAGGTAGCATGGATGTTTTTATTCTTTCATCTTCCTAACTGTAGAAAAAATACTGAAGGATTTGAATTCACAGACCTTCTTAGCTCTGATTCAAAAGTCTTGTGTCGCTCACCACATCTTTACCCCAGTCCTCCTGAATCAGTGATAATAATGTTGCTGTGCTCATCAAATCTCTGCTGTTTACTACTCCCCAATTCAATATCTACATAGCCCTCTGATGAAGGCAGCTACTGTAAAAAAAAGAAACATATCAATGTTTTGGCTATAACCCTTCATAATATCTTGAGAGCTGATGAAGAGTTATTCCTCAAATGAAGAGTTATACCTGAAATACTAACTTGTTTTCCTTTCTTTACAGACATTTTCTGTATTGCTGGCCGTTGCCAACATCTGCATTGCTTTATTTAATTTGCTCTTCGAGTGATGCACATATTATCACCATGTCTGGACACACCAATAATACAAACTAAAAGCAGATGCATTACTTTTTACTGTGGAAGTGGTTTATCTGCTTTGCTTTGGACAAATTGTACCTACTCTAAGTGGACAGCAACTGTACTTGTGTTCATAGAAAAAGTTAAATAACTGGCATTACCAAATCACTTTGTACAACCAAAGCACTTTTACAATGTAATGTGAGATACAACCAATTTGTGCACAGCAAGATTCCACAAATAGTAATAAGATAATGACCAGATAACCTTCTTCTAATAATGGCCATCGAATCCTTTACATACATATGAGGGGGCACACAGGTTTTAGCCTCTTGGTCTCATCTGAAAGGTGGCTCTTTTGACAGTATATGCACTCCCTTAGTGTACAGAGGATGTAATGCAAGCACGGCCATCCCAACATCCATACTACAAGTGAATGGGCCTTATTAAAACTGCGAGTGTCAAGCTTTAATAGGTCTCTTGCATTTGTAACATCAGTCATGGTGTGGCTCTGTCTGCACTAGTCTTCATCTTTCTGCTATTGTGACAGAAGAAAAAGAAATAAAACAGAAAATGCTGGAAATATTAATCAGTGCTGATGAAAGATAACCAACCTTAAATGTTAACTCTGTTTCTCTCTCTCTCTCCACACCTCCTGAATATTGTCAGCATTTTCTGTTTTTGTTTCAGATTTCCAGCTTCTGCCAAATTTTATTTTTGTAAGATAATGGGCCTGAACTTCCTGGGGATGGCAATTAGTGTCAGATTGCCACTGCATGTCCAATTACTTAACTCACATTTTTTCGATCCTATCTCACCTGACTTTCTGACTTAGGCTGGGAGAAATCGCAGTACAGCGCTTCCTCAGGGCCCAGTGTTGATGTCCAACAGAGTTAAAGCCATTTTTATGACACTAGTTGCCAGAAACCAATTTAAAGTTCCATTGAAATTTAAAGGCCCTTGACAGGCCAGGGAGAAGGTAAATGTCTAAGGTAAGTGGATAGGATTTGAAGGGTGGGAGTGATCAGAGGTTGGAGGGGAAAATTGGAGGATGGAGGGGGCAGTCAGAGATGGGGGGATCAGAGATTGGGGATTGGAGGTTGGGGGGAGAGAGCTTGGGCTTCGGGTTGGGCTGAGCCAACTGGGGGATGCGGGGGGAGGTTGTTGGGCCCCTAGTTGGGTTGGACTGGGAGGGGGTTGGTGGGGGAAGGGTTACGGGCCTCGGGTGGTGGGGTGGGAGGGTGTCGGACCTCGGGTTGGGGGGAGGCCTCTGGTTGGGTCAGGCTGGGCCTGGGAGGAGGACATGGTGGTGGGGGGGAGAGATTGTTGGGCCTCAAGGGCTCAGGTGGGGGTGGGGAGGAGGGTGTCAAGCCTTGGGCGTAGTGGGATATTGGGCCTTGGTCTGGGTCGGGTCTGTGTCGGGCAGTGGTGTGGGTGCTGATCCTCGGTTGGGGGGGAGGGTTTGGGCCTACGGATGAGTGCGTGGGTGGGAGGGAATCCAGTGGAAGGGGCTAGTTGGGGCATGGGATGCTGGAGGGTGTGGGGGATCCCTTGACAGGCGTATTCAGTTAGTCAGGGAGTGGGGTGAGTCCCCTGAAAGGTCAGTGAAGTCCCATTGGGGGACAAGTTTTGGGTGGAGTGGGCTTCCCCTGGGGGGGTTGGTATTGTGTTGGGTGTCCTGTGGGTGGGATAGTTGGGGGGAGACTCCTGGGGGGTCAGGGGAGTCTCATGAGCATAGTAGTCAGGTAGTGGGGGGTGTCCCCTGGGAGGATGGTGGGTTTGGGGTGTCCCACGGAGGGAGTAGTCAGGGGGTAGGGGGGTGTGAGAGTCCCCTAGGGGATTGGGGTGTGGAAGGTTTCCAGTGGTGGGGTGGTTTAGGGCTGGGGGGAGTCCCTTTAAGGGTAATAGCCGGGGACTGGGGTGTGTCCTCTGCGGGGCGGGGGGAGCGGTTGGGGGCATTGGGGGAAGTCCCACAGGATGTCAGTCTGTGTCTGTATGATAGTTGCCCAGAAGTTAGAAGTGCTTTTAATCTTTCTAACTTTTTCTGGCGAGCTATTGGTGTAACTCAGTCGGAACCATCCGAAAGTTTGCGATTTGAATTGCATTTTCAGATGTTTTCCGGTGCAGAGCAATTGTCTTCCAAACCTTACTTGGGGGTTCCTCAGTGCATCTTTGGGGCGCCCCCCCAAACCCCTACACCCCCCCACCCCGAATACGAAGCTGGCAAGCTCGGTAGTTACGGTTTAAAGCGTTTGTGAAATTAAGGCAGGCTTCCCATTTTTACCTCCCTCGGAAACACTTCCATTTATGCAGCCATTTTCCACAGGTGTCAATGCCACAGAATAAGTCTGGTTTGACAGCATTGCTTGGAGGAGGCATGTTGGTCAGAGCATGGGAAAAATTCTGACTCTTTTTCAAACAGTGCAATACAATCTTTAGCATCTGTCTGAGCCAATGGAACAGAGCCTTGGTTTAATTCCTCAGTTGAAGGACCCTCAGTTTTGTTGGAGTTTGCCTAGAATGTGTGTTCCAAGAGGCTTCAATTCACAACTTTCTGACTCAGAAGCAAGAGTACTGCCATCTTAGCATTTGGGTCATCAGAGATATGATCGGCCTGACCACAGATTCTTGACTGACAATATGAATGTATCCTCATTACACCAGAAGCAATGATAGTTAGATTAGTGGGCAAAATTACATTGGATCAGAAAGTATGCTGACAGCATGAAAACTAAATAAACCTGCACTTGCAAGCTCCATGGTGTTGGTCAGAAAAAACTTAAGGTTATATACTGGGGAAAGAGAATTGTTTTTTACTGTGTTGCAAAAATATACTCTGATGAATTGTTAAATATCCACCAATGGACCAGTTTGAAATTATTAACTTTAATAATTTCAAGTTTATGTTTTCAGAAATGCTTTATTCTGTACATTTATCGAATTCTGTGATTGTGTAATGAGGTTAGTGTACCACCTAGATTGGAACTGAGTCACAAAGACTGGGTGCGCCAAGTTAGTTGGGCTCAGCTGAGCACCAAATAGGTTACTGCAATTGCCTTTATGGAGGGAATGTGTTGTGGAAGGGAAGTATCAGCCAGGCTTCCCACTTCTGGTCATTATCCAGTCATACATGATCGAACAATAAATGTGTGAGGCCAGGATCAACAGTGAAGCCCTATACAGTCAAATAACTTGGCAGAATTCACATGTGGAGACTAACTCCTTTGCACAGGAGGCAAGCGCTGCAACTTTCTGTGGAATTGTATCCCAATAAAAGATAGTGCCTCGGAGGATGTGTGTGGAGTGATGTTGAGAATTGGATTAATGAAAAAATATCTGTATCGCAATGCTCAGTGCAAACAGAGAGTCAGCTTTGGAAGATGGTGCATTCTGAATGCAAACTCTTAGGAAAACACAGCAGTGAAAGTGTTGATGTTTAGTTTCTGGCAAAAGGGAGAGCACATTGCTGGCCTGACAACCTCCTGATAACGTACAAAGTGCCACGATATAAAGGACATATGCTGCGTCACATTCAATCTTTTTTGCCCCAATCCAAGTAAAACTAATTGTCCATTGCAAGCTCCTTCATTAAATATACTTTTAAGTTAGTGTTGTCAATGAGATGCACTGGTCTGCCTGTCACAGCATACTGCATGACTGGGTTGGGCAGGCTGTAGGTCAGAGGCAAGGCTCGGTAGCAAAATTAATTGGCCACATATGCTTTCATTTCACACTTACAAAATGCAGCATAGTCCAGTTCTGGTTTACCAGTTTTCTCCCCTCCCCCTCAGTATTGCTTGGGTTAAGGGCTCCACAGGTTTTGGCCAGGAAACGACTCTTTGTATGTGACACCAGGCAGCAACTGTTCCACCTGAAGTGGCATTATAGTGGAGCTAGATTCAGATCTTGACTTCTAGGTACACAAGTGAACATTCTGTGCAGGTCAATGGGCAAACATTCAAAGTGGGGACTATGGATCCTGCGATCAGGTGATCTAAAACAGGGTCACGGTGATTGAAGCCATCCAATTATCTAACACAGGGTCACTGTGATTGATGTTATACAGTTACCCAACACATAGTCAGGGTGAATGATTTTATCCAGTTATCTAACACAGAATCGCGGTGATTGATGTTATCCAGTTATCTAACACAGGGTCAGGGTGATTGATGTTATCCAGTTATCTAACACAGAGTCACTATGATTGATGCTATCAAATTATCTAACACAGGGTCAGGGTGATTGATGTTATACTGTTATCTAACACAGAGTCACAGTGATTGATGTTACCCAGTTATCGAACATAGGGTCACGGTAATTGATGTTATCCAGTTATCTAACACAGAGTCACTATAATTGATGTTATCAAATTATCTAACAGAGGGTCAGGGTGATTGATGTTATCCAGTTATCTGACACAGGGTCACAGTGATTGATAGATGATGCTATAGTGATATTGTTGCTGGACAAGTAATCCAGAGACCCAGGATTTGGCTCTCAGGACCCGGGTTCAAATTCTGCCACGGCAGATGTTGGAATTAGAATTCAAGAAAGATTTAGATTCAAGAGTCTAATGACGACCATGAAAACATTGTCAATTGTTGTAAAAACCCATCTGGTTCACTAATGTCCTTTTGGTAAGGAAATCTGCTGCCCTTACCTGGTCTGGCTAACATGTGATTCCGGACCCACAGCAATGTGGTTGACTCTCAAATGCCCTCTGAAATGGCCTAGCAAGCCACTCATGTGTATCAAACCACTACAAAGTCACAAAAAAGGAATGGAACTGGACGGACCACCTTGCATCGACCTAGACACCAGAAACGACAACAGCAATCTCAGTCCTGTCGAGTCTGCAAAGTCCTCCTTACTAACATCTGGGTGCTTGTGACAAAATTGGGAGAGCTGACTCAGAGACTAGTCAAGCAATAACCTGACATAGTCATCCTCACAGAATCGTATCTTACACATAATGTCCCAGGCACCATCACCATCCCTGGGTTTTTCCTGTCCCACCACCAGGACAGATCCAGCAGAGGAGGCGGCACAGTGGTATACAGTCGAGAGGGAATTGCCCTGGGAATCCACGACATCGACTCCAGACCCGATGAAATCTCAGGGCATCAGGTCAAACATGGGCAAGGAAATCTCCTGCCGATTGCCATGTATCGCCCTCCCTCAGCTGATGAATCAGTGCTCCTCTATGTTGAACACCACTTGGAAGAAGCACTGAGGGTGGCAAGGGCGCAGAATGTACTCTGGGTGGGGGACTTCAATGTCCATCACCAAGAGTGGCTCGGTAGCACCACTACTGAGTGAGCTGGCCGAGTTCTAAATGACATAGGTGCTAGAGTGGGTCTGTGACAGGTGATGAAGGAACCAACAAGAGGGAAAAACATACTTGACCTCATCCTCACTGACCTGCCTGCCACAAATGCATCTGTCCATGGCAGTATCAGTAGGAGTGACCGCAGTCATTGTGGAGACGAAGTCCTGCCTTCACATTGAGGATACCGTGCATCATGTTGTGTGGCACTACCATTGTGCTAAATTGGATAGATTTCAAACAGATCTAGCAACTCAAGACAGGCATCCATGAGGCGCAGTTGGCCATCAGCAGCAGCAGGATTGTACTCGACCACAATCTGTAACCTCATGGTTCGGCATATCCCCCAGTCTGCCATTACCATCAAGCCAAGGGATCAACCATCAACCCTGGTTCAATGAAGAGTGCAGGAGGGCATGCCAGAAGCAGCAGCAGGCAACCTAAAAATGAGATGTCAATCTGGTGAAATTATAACGCAGGACTACTTGTGTGCCAAACAGCAAAAACTGCAAGTGATAGACAGAGCTAAGCGATCCCACAACTAGCAGATCAGATCTAAGCTCTGCAGTCCTACCACACCCAGTTGTTAATGGTGGTGAACAATTAAACAACTCACTGGAGTAGGAGGCTCCATAAATATCCCCATCCTCAATGATGGAGGAACCCAGCACATCAGTGCAAAAGATAAGGCTGAAGCATTTGCTACAATCTTCAGCCAGAAGCGCTGAGTGGATGATCCATCTTGGCCTCCTCCGGAGGTCCCCAACATCACAGATGCCAGTCTTCAGCAAATACGATTCAATCCATGTGATATCAAGAAATGGCTGAAGCCACTGGATACTGCAAAGGCTATGGGCCCTGACAATATTCCGGAAATAGTACTGAAGACATGTGCTCCAGAACTTGCCCCGCCCCTAGCCAAGCTGTTCCAGTACAGCTACAACACTGGCATCTACCCGGCTATGTGGAAAATTGCCCAGGCATGCCCTGTACACAAAAAGCAGGACAAATCCAACCCAGCCAATTACCACTCCATCAGTCTACTCTTGATCAGCAGTAAAGTAATGGAACGGTTCATCAACAGTACTATCAAGCGGCACTTGCTTAGCAATAACCTGCTCACCGACGCCCAGTTTGGGTTCCACCAGGGCCATTCAGCTCCTGACCTTATTACAGCTTTGGTTCAAACATGGACAAGAGAGCCGAACTCCCGAGGTGAGGAGAGAGTAACTGCCTTTGACATCAAGGTCACATTTGACCAAGTGTGGCATCAAGGAGTCCTAGCAAAACTGGAGTCAATGGGAATCAGGGTTAAAACTCTCCACTGGTTGGAATCATACCTAGCACAAAGGAAGATAGATGTGGTTGTTAGAGGTCAGTTATCTCAGCTCCAGGACATCACTGCAGGAGTTCCTCAGGATAGTGTCCTCGGCCCAACCATCTTCAGCTGTTTCATCAATGACCTTCCTTCCACCATAAGGTCAGAAGTGGGGATGTTCGCTGATGATTACACAATGTTCAGCACCATTCGTTACTCCTCAGATACCGAAGCAGTCCATGTCCAAATGCAGCAAGACCTGGACAATATCCAGGCTTGGGCTGACAAGTGGCAAGTGATATTCACGCTACACAAATATCAGGCAATGATAATTTCCAACAAGAAAGAATCTAATCATTGCCCCATGATATTCAATGGTATTACCATCACTGAATCCCCCACTATCAACATCCTGGGGGCTACCATTGATCAGAAACTGAACTGGACTAGCCATATAAATACTGTGGCTACAAGAGCAGCTCAGAGGCTAGGAATCCTGCGATAAGTAACTCACCTCCTTACTCCCCAAAGTGTGTCCACCATCTACAAGGCACAAGTCAGGGGTGTGGTGGGATACTCCCCACTTGCCTGGATGAGTGCAGTTCCAACAACACTGAAGAAGCTTGACACCATCCAGGACAAAGCAGCCCACTTAATTGGCACCACATCCACAAACATTCGCTCCCTCCACCACCAATGCTCAGTAGCAGCAGTGTGTACCATCTACGAGATGCATTACAGGAAATCACCAAGGCTCCTTCGACAGCACCTTCCAAGCCCATGACCACTACCATCTAGAGGGACAAGGGCAGCAGATAGATGGGAACACCACCATCTGGAAGTTCCCCTCCAAGTCACTCACCATCCTGACTTAGAAATATATCGCCGTTCTTTCAGTGTCACTGGATCAGAATCCTGGAACTTCCTTCTGAACAGTGCTGTGGGTCAATATCAACCACGTGGACTGCAGTGGTTCAGAAGGCAGCTCACCACCACATTCTCAAGGACACGCAGGGATGGGCAATAAATGTTGGCCCAGGCAGCAAAGTCCACATCCAGTGAAGGAACAAAAAAAAATCTAACACAGTCATGCTCAATTGAGGTTACCAATTATCTAACACAGAGTCACGGTGATTTATGTTATCCAGTTATCTAACACATAGTCACGGTGATTGATGTTATCCAGTTACCTAACACAGAGTCACAGTGATTGATGTTATCCAGTTATCTGACACAGAGATATGGCGATTTATGTTATCCAGTTATCTAACACAGGGTCACGGTGATTGATGTTATCCAGTTATCTAACACAGGGTCACAGTGATTGATGCTATCCAGTTATCTAACACATAGTCACGGTGATTCATGTTATCCAGTTATCTAACAGCGGGTCACGGTGATTGATGTTATCCAGTTATCGAATACAGGGTCACAGTGATTGATGTTATCCAATTAACTAACACAGGGTCAGGCTGATTGATGTTATCCAGTTATCTAACACAGGGTCACAGTGATTGATGTTATCCAGTTATCTAACACAGAATCACTATGATTTATGTTATCCAGTTATCTAACACAGGGTCACAGTGATTGATGTTATCCAGTTATCGAACACAGGGTCACAGTCATTGATGTTATCCAGTTATCTAACACAGGGTCAGCGTGATTGATGTTATCCAGTTATCCAACACAGGGTCACAGTGATTGACGTTATCCAGTTATATAACACGGAATCAGGGTGATTTATGATAATCAGTTATCTAACACAGAATCACGGTGTTGATGTTATTCAGTTATCCAACACAGAGTTACGGTGATTTATGATATCCAGTTATCTAACACAGAGTCACGGCGATTGATGTTAGCCAGGTATCTGACGTAGAGTCACGTGATTGATGTTATCCAGTTATCTAACACAGAGTCACGGTGACTGATGTTATTCAGTTATCTGATGCAGAGTCACGGTGTTTGATGTTATCTAGTTATCCAACACAGAGTTACAGTGATTGATGTTATCCAGTTATCTGACACAGAGATATGGCGATTTATGTTATCCAGTTATCTGACACAGAGATATGGCGATTTATGTTATCCAGTTATCTAACACAGGGTCATAGTGATTGATGTTATCCAGTTATCTGACACAGAGTCATGGTGCTTGATGTTATCCAGTTATTTGACATAGAATCACTGTGATTAATGTTATCCAGTTATCTAACACAGAGTCACGGTAATTGATGTTATCCAGTTATCTGATGTAGAGTCACGTGATTGATGTTATCCAGTTATCTAACACAGTTACGGTGATTGATGTTATCCAGTTATTTGACATAGAATCACTGTGATTAATGTTATCCAGTTATCTAACACAGAGTCACGGTGATTATGATATCCAGTTATCTAACACAGATTCACGGTGATTGATGTTAGCCAGGTATCTGACGTAGAGTCACGTGATTGATGTTATCCAGTTATCTAACACAGAGTCACGGTGACTGATGTTATCCAGTTATCTGATGCAGAGTCACGGTGTTTGATGTTATCCAGTTATCTAACACAGAGTCACGGTGATTGATGTTATCTAGTTATCCAACACAGAGTTACAGTGATTGATGTTATCCAGTTATCTGACACAGAGATATGGCGATTTATGTTATCCAGTTATCTAACACAGGGTCATGGTGATTGATGTTATCCAGTTATCTGACACAGAGTCATGGTGATTGATGTTATCCAGTTATTTGACATAGAAGCACTGTAATTAATGTTATCCAGTTATCTAACACAGAGTCACAGTAATTGATGTTATCCAGTTATCTGATGTAGAGTCACGTGATTGATGTTATCCAGTTATCTAACACAGAATTACGGTGATTGATGTTATCCAGTTATCTGACACAGAGATATTAAGATTTATGTTGTCCAGTTATCTAACACAGAATCACTGTGATTGATGTTGTCCAGTTATCTGACACAGGGTCACGATGATTGATGTTATACAGTTATCTAACACATAGTCACAGTGATTGATGTTATCCAGTTATCTAACACAGAGTCACAGTGATTGATGTTATCCAGTTATCTAACATGCGATCACAGTGATTGATGTTATCCAGTTATCTAACAGAGGGTCACGGTGATTGATGTTATCCAGTTATCTAACACAGGGTCACTGTGATTGATATTATCCAGTTATCTAATGCAGTTTCACGGTGATTTATGTTATCCAATTAACTAACACAGGGTCACAGCGATTGATGTTATCCAGTTATCTAACACAGGGTCATGGTGATTTATGTTATCCAGTTATCTAACACAGGGTCACTGTGATTGATGTTATCCAGTTATCTAACACAGCATCACGGTGATTTATGTTATCCAGTTATATAACACAGAATCACGGTGATTTATGTTATTCAGTTATCTAACAGAGTCACGGTGATTGATGTTATCCAGTTATCTAACACAGAGTCACGGTGATTGATGTTATCCAGTTATCTAACACAGGGCCATGGTGATTGATGTTATCCAGTTATATGACACAGAATCACTGTGATTAATGTTATCCAGCTATCTAACACAGAGTCACAGTGATTTATGATATCCAGTTATCTAACACAGAGTCATGGTGATTGATGTTAGCCAGTTATCTGATGTAGAGTCACGGTGATTGATGTTATCCAGTTATCTGACACAGAGATATGGCGATTTATGTTATCCAGTTATCTAACACAGGGTCATGGTGATTGATGTTATCCAGTTATCTGACACAGAGACAGGGCGATTTATGTTATCCAGTTATCTAATACAGAATCACTATGATTGATGTTATCCAGTTATCTGACACACAGATATGGCGATTTATGTTATCCAGTTATCTAACACAGTGTCATGGTGATTGATGTTATCCAGTTATCTGACACAGAGTCACGATGATTGACGTTATCCAGTTATTTGACATAGAATCACTGTGATTAATGTTATCCAGTTATCTAACACAGAGTCACAGTGATTTATGATATCCAGTTATCTAACACAGAGTCACAGTGATTGATGTTATCCAGTTATCTAACACATAGTCACTGTGATTGATGTTATCCAGTTATCTTACACAGAGATATGACGATTTATGTTATCCAGCTATCTAACACAGAATCACTGTGATTGATGTTATCCAGTTATCTGATACAGGGTCACAGTGTTTGATGTTGTACAGTTATCTAACACATAGTCACAGTGATTGATGTTATCCAGTTATCTAACACAGAGTCACAGTGATTGATGTTATCCAGTTATCTAAAACAGTTTCACGGTGATTTATGTTATCCAGTTATATAACACAGAATCATGGTGATTTGTGTTATTCAGTTATCTAACAGAGTCGCGGTGATTGATGTTATCCAGTTATCTGATGGAGAGTCACGGTGATTGATGTTATCCAGTTATCTAACACAGAATCACTATGATTGATGTTATCCAGTTATCTAACACAGAGTCACGGTGATTGATGTTATCCAGTTATCCAACACAAGGTCATGGTGATTGATGTTATCCAGTTATCTGACACAGAATCACTGTGATTAATGTTATCCAGTTATATAACACAGAATCACGGTGATTTATGTTATTCAGTTATCTAACAGAGTCACGGTGATTGATGTTATCCAGTTATCTGATGCAGAGTCACGGTGATTGATGTTATCCAGTTATCTAACACAGGGCCATGGTGATTGATGATATCCAGTTATATGACACAGAATCACTGTGATTAACGTTATCCAGTTATCTAACACAGAGTCACAGTGATTTATGATATCCAGTTATCTAACACAGAGTCATGGTGATTGATGTTAGCCAGTTATCTGATGTAGAGTCACGGTGATTGATGTTATCCAGTTATATGACACAGAGATATAGCGATTTATGTTATCCAGTTATCTAACACAGGGTCATGTTGATTGATGTTACCCAGTTATCTGACACAGAGACAGGGCGATTTATGTTATCCAGTTATCTAATACAGAATCACTATGATTGATGTTATCCAGTTATCTGACACACAGATATGGCGATTTATGTTATCCAGTTATCTAACACAGTGTCATGGTGATTGATGTTATCCAGTTATCTGTCACAGAGTCACGGTGATTGACGTTATCCAGTTATTTGACACAGAATCACTGTGATTAATGTTATCCAGTTATCTAACACAGAGTCACAGTGATTTATGATATCCAGTTATCTAACACAGAGTCACAGTGATTGATGTTATCCAGTTATCTAACACATAGTCACTGTGATTGATGTTATCCAGTTATCTTACACAGAGATATGACGATTTATGTTATCCAGCTATCTAACACAGAATCACTGTGATTGATGTTATCCAGTTATCTGATACAGGGTCACAGTGTTTGATGTTGTACAGCTATCTAACACATAGTCACAGTGATTGATGTTATCCAGTTATCTAACACAGAGTCACAGTGATTGATGTTATCCCGCTATCTAAAACAGTTTCACGGTGATTTATGTTATCCAGTTATCTAACACAGGGTCACTGTGATTGATGTTATCCAGTTATCTAACACAGGGTAACGGTGATTTATGTTATCCAGTTATATAACACAGAATCACGGTGATTTGTGTTATTCAGTTATCTAACAGAGTCGCGGTGATTGATGTCATCCAGTTATCTGATGGAGAGTCACGGTGATTGATGTTATCCAGTTATCTAACACAGAATCACTATGATTGATGTTATCCAGTTATCTAACACAGAGTCATGGTGATTGATGTTATCCAGTTATCCAACACAGGGTCATGGTGATTGATGTTATCCAGTTATCTGACACAGAATCACTGTGATTAATGTTATCCAGTTATCTAACACAGAGTCACAGTGATTTATGATATCCAGTTATCTAACACAGAGTCATGGTGATTGATGTTAGCCAGTTATCTGATGTAGAGTCACGGTGATTGATGTTATCCAGTTATATGACACAGAGATATAGCGATTTATGTTATCCAGTTATCTAACACAGGGTCATGTTGATTGATGTTACCCAGTTATCTGACACAGAGACAGGGCGATTTTTGTTATCCAGTTATCTAATACAGAATCACTATGATTGATGTTATCCAGTTATCTGACACACAGATATGGCGATTTATGTTATCCAGTTATCTAACACAGTGTCATGGTGATTGATGTTATCCAGTTATCTGTCACAGAGTCACGGTGATTGACGTTATCCAGTTATTTGACACAGAATCACTGTGATTAATGTTATCCAGTTATCTAACACAGAGTCACAGTGATTTATGATATCCAGTTATCTAACACAGAGTCACAGTGATTGATGTTATCCAGTTATCTAACACATAGTCACTGTGATTGATGTTATCCAGTTATCTTACACAGAGATATGACGATTTATGTTATCCAGCTATCTAACACAGAATCACTGTGATTGATGTTATCCAGTTATCTGATACAGGGTCACAGTGTTTGATGTTGTACAGTTATCTAACACATAGTCACAGTGATTGATGTTATCCAGTTATCTAACACAGAGTCACAGTGATTGATGTTATCCAGCTATCTAAAACAGTTTCACGGTGATTTATGTTATCCAGTTATCTAACGCAGGGTCACTGTGATTGATGTTATCCAGTTATCTAACACAGGGTAACGGTGATTTATGTTATCCAGTTATATAACACAGAATCACGGTGATTTGTGTTATTCAGTTATCTAACAGAGTCGCGGTGATTGATGTCATCCAGTTATCTGATGGAGAGTCACGGTGATTGATGTTATCCAGTTATCTAACACAGAATCACTATGATTGATGTTATCCAGTTATCTAACACAGAGTCATGGTGATTGATGTTATCCAGTTATCCAACACAGGGTCATGGTGATTGATGTTATCCAGTTATCTGACACAGAATCACTGTGATTAATGTTATCCAGTTATCTAACACAGAGTCACGGTGATTTATGATATCCAGTTATCTAACACAGAGTCATGGTGATTGATGTTAGCCAGTTATCTGACACAGACACAGGCCGATTTATGTTATCAGTTACCTAACACAGAATCAAAGTGATTGATGTTATCCAGTTATCTGACACAGGGTCACTGTGATTGATGTTATCCAGTTATCTAACGCAGAATCACAGTGATTGATGTTATCCAGTTATCTGACACAGAGATATGACGACTTATGTTATCCAGTTATCTAACACAGAATCACTGTGATTGATGTTATCCAGTTATCTGACACAGGGTCACGGTGATTGATGTTATACAGTTATCTAACACAGGGTCACTGTGATTGATGCTATCCAGTTATCTAACACAGGGTCACGGTGATTTATGTTATCCAGTTATCTAACACAGAGTCACGGTGATTTATGTTATCCAGTTATATAACACAGAATCACGGTGATTTATGTTATTCTGTTATCTAACAGAGTTAAGGTGATTGATGTTATCCAGTTATCTGATGCAGTCACGGTGATTGAAGTTATCCAGTTATCAAACACAGAATCACTATGATTGATGTTATCCAGTTATCTAACACAGAGTCACGGTGATTGATGTTATCCAGTTATCCAACACAGGGTCATGGTGATTGATGTTATCCAGTTATCTGACACAGAATCACTGTGATTAATGTTATCCAGTTATCTACCACAGAGTCACGGTGATTGATGTTAGCCAGTTATCTGATGTAGAGTCACGGTAATTGATGTTTTCCAGTTATCTGACACAGAGACAGGGCGATTTATGTTATCCAGTTATCTAACACAGAATCACTATGATTGATGTTATCCAGTTATCTGACACAGAGATATGATGATTTATGTTATCCAGTTATCTAACACAGAATCACTGTGATTGATGTTATCCAGTTATCTGACACAGGGTCACAGTGATTGATGTTATACAGTTATCTAACACATAGTCACAGTGATTGATGTTATCCAGTTATCTAACACAGGATCACAGTGATTGATGTTATCCAGTTATCTAACACAGGGTCACGGTGATTTATGTTATCTAGTTATGTAACACAGGGTCACTGTGATTGATGTTATCCAGTGATCTAACACAGGGTCACGGTGATTTAGGTTATCCAGTTATCTAACACAGAGTCACGGTGATTTATGTTATCCAGTTATATAACGCAGAATCACGGTGATTTATGTTATTCAGTTATCTAACAGAGTCATGGTGATTGATGTTATTCAGTTATCTGATGCAGAGTCACAGTGATTGATGTTATCCAGTTATCTAACACAGAATCACTATGATTGATGTTATCCAGTTATCTAACACAGAGTCACGGTGATTGATGTTATCCAGTTATCCAACACAGGGTCATGGTGATTGATGTTATCCAGTTATCTGACACAGAATCATTGTGATTAATGTTATCCAGTTATCTAACACAGAGTCACGGTGATTGATGTTATCCAGTTATCCAACACAGGGTCATGGTGATTGATGTTATCCAGTTATCTAACACAGAGTCACCGTGATTTATGATATCCAGTTATCTAACACAGAGTCACGGTGATTGATGTTAGCCAGTTATCTGATGTAGAGTCACGGTAATTGATGTTATCCAGTTATCTGACACAGAGACAGGGCGATTTATGTTATCCAGTTATCTAACACATAGTACGGTGATTGATGTTATCCATTTATCTAACACAGGGTCACTGTGATTGATGTTATCCAGTTATCTGACACAGGGTCATTGTGATTGATGTTATACAGTTATCTAACACATAGTCACAGTGATTGATGTTATCCAGTTATCTAACACAGGGTCACGGTGATTGATGTTATCCAGTTATCTAACACAGGATCACAGTGATTGATGTTATCCTGTTATCTAACACAGTTTCACGGTGATTTATGTTATCCAATTAACTAACACAGGGTCACAGTGATTGATGTTATACAGTTATCTAACACAGGGTCACGGTGATTTATGTTATCCAGTTGTCTAACACAGAGTCACGGTGAATGATGTTATCCAGTTATCTGATGCAGAGTCATGGTGATTGATGTTATCCAATTATCTAACACAGAATCACGGTGATTGATGTTATCCAGTTATCCAACACAGGGTCATGGTGATTGATGTTATCCAGTTATCTGACACAGAATCACTGTGATTAATGTTATCCAGTTATCTAACACAGAGTCACGGTGATTTATGATATCAGTTATCTAACACAGAGTCACGGTGATTGATGTTAGCCAGTTATCTGGTGTAGAGTCACGGTGATTGATGTTATCCAGTAATCTGACACAGAGACAGAGCGATTTATGTTATCCAGTTATCTAACACAGAATCACTATGATTGATGTTATCCAGTCATCTGACACAGTGTCACGGTGATTGATGTTATCCAGTTATCTAACACATAGTCACAGTGATTGATGTTATCCAGTTATCTAATACATAGTCACGGTGATTGATGTTATCCAGTTATCTAACACCGGGTCACGGTGATTGATATTATCCAGTTATTGAACACAGGGTCACAGTGATTGATGTTATCCAATTAACTAACACAGGGTCACAGTGATTGATGTTATCCAGTTATCTGACACAGAGATATAACGATTTATGTTATCCAGTTATCTAACACAGGGTCATGGTGATTGATGTTACCCAGTTATCCAACACAGAGTTACAGTGATTGATGTTATTCAGTTATCTGACACAGAGATATGGCGATTTATGTTATCCAGTTATCTAACACAGAGTCATGGCGATTTATGTTATCCAGTTATCTAACACAGGTGATTGATGTTATCCAGTTATCTGACACTGGGTCACGGTGTTGATGTTATACAGTTAACTAACACGGGGCATGGTGACACCGAAGGAAGCCATCAACATTTGTGCTGAGTCTCTATATTACAGGAATAGCGATGCGCCACCATTACTGAATCGGTATTGATAGACACTTAGCCGCTCTGGCAAAATTGTAGTCAATGGGACAAAGATGCATGTGGGTGTTGGAGGTCAATCATCCCAGTTCCAAGGCATCACTGCAGGAGTTCCTCAGAGGAGTGCCCTCAGCCAAATAATCTTTACAGCTGCTTCATCAATGACTTTCCTTCCATCTTAAGGTCAGGTGTGGCGATGTTTGCTGATGATTACACAATGTTCAGTACCATTCGCAACTCCTGAGATACCCAAGCAGGCTATGTACAAATGCAGCAAGATCTGGACAATATCTAGGCTTGGGCTGACAAATGGCAAATAATGTTATGCCACATAGGTGCCATGCAATGACCATTTCCAACAGAAGAGAATCTAATCATCACCCCTTGACATTCAATGGCCTTACCATCACTGAATTCCCCACTATCAACACCCTGCATGTTACCATTGACCAGAAACTGAACTGAACTGAACTGGACTAGCCATATAAATATTGTGGCTACAAGTGGTCAAAGGCTAGGAATCCTGCGACAAGTAACTCGCTTCCTGATTCCCCAAAGTCTGTCCACCATCTACAGGGCACAAGTCAGGAGTGTGATGGGATACTCCCCACTTGCCTGGATGAGTGCAGTTCCAACAACACTAAAGAAGCTTGACACCATCCAGGACAAAGCAGCCTTCTTGACTGGCATCACATCCACAAACATTCACTACCTCCACCACTGATGCACAGTGGCAGCAGAGTGTACCATCTCCAAGATGCACTGCAGAAACTCACTAAGCCTCCTTTGACAGCACCTTCCAAACCCACGACCACTACCATTTAGATAGGACAAGGGCAGCAGTCACATGGGAACACCACCACCTGCAAGTTTCCCTCCCAGCCACTTACCAGCCTGCCTTGGAAATATATTGCTGTTCCTTCACTGTCGCTGGGTCAAAATCCTAGAACTCCCTCACTAACAGTACTGTGGGTGTACCTACACTGCATGGACTATAGTGGTTCAAAAAGGCAACTCACCACCATCTTCTCAAGGTCAATTAGGGATGGGCAATAAATCCCATGAACAAATAAAAATAAACTTGTGCAGTCGAATTCAGTTTTAATGACACCATGTATGCCCAGACTGTTGATGTAGCTATGGGATTCTCTCTAAGTCCAGTGGTTGCCAACATTTTTGCAACTTTCCATGAGAAACTTGTTTTCGAAGGAATAAGCCCTAACCTCCTACCCTGTACAAATATCTGTTACATAGGTGGTATGATCGTGATCTTTGAATCTGTAGCCACGTGTAAGGATTACCTTACACAGCTTATTACACTCCACGCTGCACCTCAAACTCACTTTTGAGATGGATCGATCTAGTCTTTCCTCAACATACTAATGGAGAAATCCGCTAATTGGTTCTCCACTACTATCTACCACAAGCCTATCTACACTAGTCAGTATACACATTGGGATTTGCATAGCTCCACGCACTATCAGCAATCTTGTAAATAGGGTCCTAGTCATTCGCTCACTTTGCAAGCTTAACACAGAAATAGAGCGCATCAAAACTGTCCTGCAGGAGAATAGCTATCTTGGTCAGGTCATTGTTTGTTGTGTTTCGTGCAAGCTCACAAATGGACCAAAGGCCACTACGATGCGCTTGCAAAGCGCCTGGTCTACTTGAAATTATCCTGCATATGTAAAGTGTCTGTAAAATTTGAAGAACAGATTAATCACAAAATCACAGAATCAGACAGTGCAGAAGAGGCCCTTCAGCCCATCTGCACCAACACGTGAAAAACACCTGACCTACCTACTTAATCCCATTTACCAGCACTTGGCCCATAGCCTTGAATGTTATGATGTGCCAAGTGCTCATCCAGGAACTTTTTAAAGAATGTAAGGCAACCCACCTCCACCACCCTCCCAGGCAGTGCATTCCAGACCGTCACCACCCTGTGGGTAATAAGGTTTTTCCTCACATCCCCCCTAAACCTCCTGCCCCTCACCTTGAACTTATGCCCCCTTGTGACTGACCTTTCAACTAAGAGGAACAGCTGCTCCCTATCCACCCTGTTCATGCTCCTCATAATCTTGTACACCTCGATCAGGTCGCCCCTCAATCTTCTCTGCTCCAATGAAAACAACCCAAATCTATCCAATCTCTCTTCATAACTTAAATGTTTCATCCCAGGCAACATCCTGGTGAATCTCCTCTGCCCCCCTCCAGTGCAATTGCATCCTTCCTATAATGTGGCAACCAGAACTGCACACAGTACACCAGGTGTGGCCTCATACAACTCCAACATGACCTCCCTACTTTTGTAATCTATGCCTCGATTGATAAAGGCAAGTGTCCCATATGCCTTTTTCACCACCCCACTAACATGCCCCTCTGCCTTCAGAGATCTATGGACACACACGCCAAGATCCCTTTGTTCTTCAGAATTTCCTAGTGTCATGCCGTTCATTGAATACTTCCTTCTCAAATTACTCCTCGCAAAGTGTATCACCTCACACTTGTCGGGGTTAAATTCCATCTGCCACTTAACTGTCCATTTGACCATCCTGTCTATATCTTCCTGTAGCCCAAGACACTCAACCTCACTGTTAACCACCTGGCCAATCTTTGTGTCATCTGCAAACTTACTAATCCTACCCCCCACATAGTCATCTGTGTCACTTATATAAATGACAAATAATAGGAGACTGAGCACAGATCCCTGTGGTACGCCATTGGACACTGGCTTCCAGTCACTAAAGCATCCTTCTGTCATCACCCTCTGTCTCCTACAACTAAGCCAATTTTGAATCCACCTTATCAAATTACACTGTATCCCATGTGCATTTGCCTTCTTTATAAGTCTCCCATGTGGGAGCTTGTCAAAGGCTTTACTGAAATCCATATAAACTACATCAACTGCACTACCCTCATCTACACACCTGGTCATCTCCTCAAAAAATTCAATCAAATTTGTTAGGCATGACCTCCCTCTGACAAAGCCATGCTGACTATCCCTGATCAAACCTTGCCTCTCCAAGTGGAGATAGATACTCTCCTTCAGAAATGTCTCCAATAGTTTCCCTACCACTGACATGAGATTCACTGGCCTGTAGTTCCCTGGCTTATCTCTACAACCCTTCTTAAATAGCGGAACCACATTAGCCGTTCTCCAGTCCTCTGGCACCTCCCTTGTGGCCAGAGAGGAATTAAAAATTTGGGTCAGAGCCCCTGTGATCTCCTCCCTTGCCTCCCTCAGCAGTCTGGGACACAAATCATCCGGTCCTGGAGGTTTGTCCACTTTTAAGCCTGCCAACACCTCCAATACCTTGTTACTCCCTATATCAATTTGCTTAAGAACCTCGCAGTCTCTCTCCCCGAGTTCGATACCTTCATCCTCATTCTCTTGGGTGAAGACGGACGTGAAGTATTCATTCAACACTCTAGCGATGTCCTCTGGCTCCACCCATAGATTGCCCCCTTGGTCCCTTATGGGCCCTACCCTTTCCCTGGTTATCCTCTTCCTATTGATATACTTATAGAATATCTTGGGATTTTCCCTACTTTTACCAGCCAGAGCTTTCTCATATACCCTCTTTGTTCTCCTAATTGCTTTCTTAAGCTCCACCCTGCACTGTCTGTACTCCACTAATGCCTCTGCTGATTTGCTTCTCTTGTACCTGCTAAAAGCCTCTCTTTTCCTTCTCATCGTAACCTGAATATCTCTGGTCATCCATGGTTCTCTGGGCTTGTTACTCCTTCCTATCACCCTAGAGGGAACATGTTGAGCCTGTACCCTCCCTATTTCCTTATTGAATACCTCCCACTGTTCCTCTGTAGATTTCCCCACAATTAACTGTTCCCATTCTACCTTGGCCAGATCCTGCCTTATTTTACTAAAATCCACTCTCCCTCAATCCAAAACTTTTTTTGCAACTTGTCAATTTCTTTGTCCATAACAAACTTAAACTGTACCATGTTATGGTCGCTATCACTAAAATGCTCGCCCACCACCACCTCAGCCACCTGTCTGGCTTTATTCCCCAGAATTAGGCCCAGCAATGCACTGTCCCTTGTTGGACCCTCTACATATTGACCTAAAAAGTTCTCCTGTACACATTTCAAGAAATCCACTCCATCTAAGCCCTTAACACTATGTCTATCCCAATTAATGTTGGGAAAGTTGAAATCACCTAATATTGTTTTTACACACCTCCACAAATTGTGCGGATATATGATCCTCAATTTCCCACTGACTATCTGGGGGTCTATAATAAACACCTACTAATGTGGTTGCCCCTTTTTTATTCATAAGCTCTACCCACAAAGCTTCATTCGATGCCCCCTCCAAGAAATCATCTCTCCTTCCTGAGAGCAAGTCGTTTCACTCTACTACTATGCAGTGACTAAATGATTGCTATTTTCCACTACCAGGATGCTGCTGTCATCCAAAGTGATGTTCTGCCCACCACACATTTGAACAATGTCATGTCATGTCAGTACTGGTGCAACGCCAGGTACATGGGCCATTATGTCCGAACAATTGGCTGATCGAATCCTTCAGTAGTTTGTAACAGACAGAATGCAGACAACACTCAATGAGCCCGTGGTTGCAAAACCCAAAACAAAAGGTCTACTGTTAAATGTGATTCTGTGATTGGACAGCACTTGCTGAACAGTCTTGGGTGTGCTAATAGCTACACTAACAACCAATTTAAGATAATCAGTCAAGCTCATAGCATGGTTAATTTACGCTTGTTAAAAGTGACATACATACATATGCAGGGACCATTCTGGAAACAAAAAGAAAATGTTCAAGTCTTGCATCTTGTTTTGAATTAGCCAAGAGTTTGGGAAGCCGATAGTTCCCCGTTGTTTTCTCCATTGCAACACCTCAGCCAATCAGAGTCCACTTGCTAATCAGCACCTTTTTCTCCTGTAGTATAAATTGTTGTGATTGTTTGAAATTTGGCATTCTTGAGTTTGTCCAGATAAGTGCAAGGTGAAAAACTTCGGTAACATGTCTCACTTTTCAGCAATATTCAAGATGATGGTCATTGTTGTTAGCTAATTATCTCAGCCCCAGGTAAGCACTGCTGGGTAATGTCCAAGGTCAAATCAAATTCTTCAGCAATGACCTACCCTCCACCATAAGATCAGAAGTGGGGATGTTCGCTGATGATTGCACAGAGCTCCCAACTCCTCAGATAACGAAGCAAGACTTAGACAACATTCAGGTTTGGGCTGAGAAGTGGTATATAACTTTCATGCAACACAAATGCCAGGTAATGACCATCTCTAACAAGACAAAGTCTAACCAACCACTGCGACCCCCCTCCCCCCACCACCCCCCCCCCCCCCCACCCCCCCTTTATATTCAATGGCATTACCATCATTGAATTTCCCAACATCAGCCTCTAGGAGTCACCATTAACCAGAAATTTAACTGGACGAACCATATAAATACTGTGGCTACAAGAGCATGAAAGAGGCTTGGAATTCTGTGGCGATTAACACACCTCCTGACTCCCCAAAGACTTTCAAACATCTACAAGTCAAGAATATGATAGGAGTCTCTCCACTTGGATGAGTATTGTTCAAAACTCAAGCCAGTCCATATAATTTCCCAGAAGGAAAAGACAGTTCGAGCCAGTGCTCTTATTTCCGAGTTTTTACTGGTTTATCCTTTTGGGTTAGGACAAGCAACGTTATTGGCACCTAATTTACCTCTCTAAACATTCACACTCTCCACTACCAGTGCACCATGGCTGTAGTGCGTATCATCTACAAGATGCACTGCAGTAACTCACTAAGGCTTCTTTGACAGCACCTTCCAAACATGCGACCTCTACCAACTAGAAGATCAAGAACAAGAAGAAAATTCACAAAAATGGTCCAACCAACCCCCCCCCCCACCCCGCGCGAGTCATTTCATGGAGTCATTGCACCTTATCCAACTTCCCCGATACTCTCTTCTCCAACCCTACTAACTAATACCGGCTCTCTTTACCTCTTTCCAGTTAATGCTGGAATTCTGCCTCCCCACATCCTTTCAGTGCCACCACTCTTGGCCATCCCACACCCTCTCAATGTGCCTTCCTCCTTTCCTGCCCTCTCAATGCTGCCACATTAAGTTTTTTTTATTCAATCAGGAGATGTGGGTTTCCCTGACAAAGCCAGCATTTACTCCTCATTCCTAATTGCCCTTGAGAAGGTGGTGCTGGACCACCTTCTTGAAGAACTATAGTCCATAAGATAAATGTACACCCACAGTGTTGTTGGGTAGGGAATTTCAAAACTTTGATCCATTGACAATAAATCAATGGTGATATATTTCCAAATCAGAATGCTGTATGACCGAAAGGGGAGCTTGGAGGTAGTGCTGTTCCCATATACCTGAGTCCCTTGTTCTTCTTGGTTTTGGATTTGGGAGGTGCTGTGAAGTTGTTGCAATGCATCTTGCTGTCACCATGAGCTGGTGGTGGAGGGAGTAAATGTTTAAGGTGCTGGATAGAGTGCTAATCAAGCAGATTACTTTGTCCTAGATGATACTGAGTTTCTTGAGTGTTGCTAAGCTGCAAATGGGAAGTATTCGGGCAAGTGGGAAGTATATTATCACATTCCTGCCTTGTGTCTTGTAGGTGGTGAAAATGTTTTGGGGAGCCAAGTGAGTCAGTCGCCAAAAATATCCAGTCTCTGACCTGCTCGTGTAGCCACAATATATTGGCTGATCAGTTACGTTTCTGATCAATGCTGATCTCCAGGATGTTGACGGTGGGATATTCAATGACAGTAATGTCACTGAATATCAAGGGAGGTGGTTAGACTCTCTCCTGTTGGAAATGGTCATTATCTGGCACTTGTGTGGCATGAATATTACTTGCCACTTATCAGCCCAATTCTGAATGTTGGCCAGGCATCTCTACATGTAGGCTCAGACTACTTCGGTATCTGAGGAACTACAAATGGAATTGAATACTGTCCAATCATCAGCAAACATTCCCACTTCTGACTTTATGATGGAGGGAAGATCACTGATGAAGCAGTTGATGATGGTTGGACCAAGGACACTACCCTGAGGAATTCCTGGAGCAAAGTCCTGGGGCTCATATGTTAGATCTCCAACAACCACAACCATCTTCATTTGTGCTAGCTATGATTCAATGTCAGCCGATACTCAGCTGACAGCACTCTTGCCCCTCAGTCACATGATTCTGGGTTCAAATCTCACTCCAGGGCCTGAGTACAAAAATTAAAGCTGACACTCCAGTGTAGTCTGATGAAGCGCACAAAAAAAAGACACAAAAAGTTAGTATGCAGTACAGCATGTAATCAAGAAAACTAATAGAATGCTATCCTTTATTACGAGAGGGATTGAACATAAAAGTACGGATGTTATGTTTCAGTTATACAGGGCATTGGTGAGAACAGTGTGTGCAGTTTTGGTCTCCTTATTTAATGAAGGATGTAAATGCGTTGGATGCAGTTCAGAGGAGGTTTACCAGATTGATATCTGGATGTGCCTGGATGATACCTGGCTGTCTTATGAGGAAAGGTTCGACAGACTGGGATTGTTTCCAGTGGAGTTTAGAAGAGTGAGAGGTAGCTTGATTGAGCTATATAAGACCCTGAACGGTATTGACGAGGAAAGGATGTTTCCTCTTGTGCGTGAGTCCAGAACTAGGGGGCACTGTTTTAAAATTAGGGGTCACCCTTATAGGACAAGATGCGGAGAATTTTTTTTCTCTGAGGGTTGTGCAACTTTGGAACTCTGCCTCAGAAGGCAGTGGAAGCGGGGTCATTGAATATTTTTAAGGCGGGGCAGATAGATTCTTGTTACGCAAGGGAATCACAGGTTCTTGGGGGTTGATGGGAATGTTGAATTCGAAACACAAACAGGTCAGCCATGATCTCATTGAATGGCAGAGCAGGCTCGGGGTGGCCAAATGGCCTACTTTTGCTCCTATTACGTACATTCATATAAACGCTGCATGTTGGAGGTGCTGACTTTCAGATGAGACATTAAACTGGGGCTCCATTTGTCTGCTCAGGTGGACATCAAAGATCCCATGGCACTATTTCAAAGAAGAGGGGGATTATTCCTGGAGGCTCTGGCCAATCCTTATCCTTCAATCGAAATCACACAAAAAAAACATTATCTGTTCAATATCGCATTGCTGCTGAAGAGCTAGCTGTGTAAAAACTGGCTGCTGCATTTCTGACATTATGACACTTCAAAAGCTCTTCAGTAACTGTAAAGAGCTTTGAGATGGTCCGGTGGTCATGAAGAGTGCTGTATAAATGCAAGTCTTTCTTCTTTCTTCCTTTGTGATGGTAATGATTCCAGCCAGTGAAGACTATTTCCCCGCTTCTCACTGACATCAATTTTGCTGGGGCTCTTGAGCTTCACACTTGATCAAATGCTGCCTTGATATCAAGGGCAGTGGTTCTCACCTCACCTCACCTCTAGAATTCAGTTCTTTTGTTCTTTTGCTTATATTTAGCTCAAGGCTGTAAAGAGACTTGGAACCGAGTGGTTCTGGTGGAACCCAAACTTAGCACTGTTATTGGTAAGTGCTACTTGATAACACTATCAATGACACTTTCCATCACTTTGCTTATGCTTGAAAGTAGAATGATAGGATGGTAATTGACCACATTAGATTTGTTCTCCTCTTTTGGACAGGGCATGCCCAGACAATTTTCCATTTTGTTGAATAGATGCCAGTTTTTATCTGTACAGGAACAGCTTGGCTAGAGGCACAGCTATAGCAAAGGGCATGTGTTCAGCACTGCAGCTGGATTGTTGTCTGGGTCCACAGCCTTTGCTGTATCCAGCACTTTCAGCCATTCCTTGATATTACATGGAGTGAATCAAGCTGTGACTTTGGGAAAGTGATTGCTGAGCAGACTTCTGGGTGTGGAATGGTCTGTTGAAAATCCAGATATCACTGTTTCCTTTTTAAGATTAAAAGGTTATACACATGTTTAAAATGAACCAATGCATCATTTTCAAAATTGCAGTAGAGAGATGATCTTTGGAACTAAAATTGCCACGATCACCATTATCTTCAGCATTTGGATTTCCTCTCCATACTTTCAGTTCCATGTTTTGCCCTTCCAATCAAAAGGTACTAAAATATGTACCAGCTTCTTCAGCTATAACTATCGGTTTTAACATCAGGATCTTGCTTATGCTGTTACCTTCTTAGAGGTTGAGTGAGCTTATTTGAAGCTTTTAATTGAAGTACTATAGATGTTTGTCTCTCTACAATAATGTTAACAAAGTACTTCAACAACTTGTATATTTAAAGCGTACAAAAAGAAATCAGGAGTTCTTTACAGGGTAGTGGATAGCAAGTGTGGAAGCAGAGCTAAAGGTGGGTTGAAGAGAAAAGAAGGGTAGTTGAAGAAGAGGTCTGAAGGTAGGGAGGGATGGGGCAAAGTAGGCAATCAGAGAATGCACGCAAACAATGGCGGAAGGGAGTGTGTGGAGAATGAGAAGTAGATTGGTGTTGGAGGATGAGAAGGGATGCATAAGGACATGATGTTGGAGGAGATTATGGAGGTAGAGAGAGTTTAGGCCACTGAGGCTTTTGAAGATTTCAACAAAGGTAAGACAACTTAATCCATAGATGTAACAATTCAAATTTATGCAGCACTCTTAACACAGTAATAGATCCCAAGATGCTTCACAGAATCATAATCAGACAAAAATTGACACTGAGCCAAGAAGGAGCTATTAGGGGAAATGACTGAAAGGTTGGTCAAAGAATTAGGTTTTAAGTACGGTCTTAGAGGACAGTGAGATGGAGAGGTTTAGGGGGGGAATTCCAGAGCTTAAGGTTTAACATCTGAAGGCGCGGTGCCCATGAGTGAGGCCAGAGTTGAAGGAACAGAATTCACAGAGGTTTGTAGGGCTTGGAGGAAGTTTACAGTGATGGGAGATGGATAGGGTGGGGGGGGGGGGGTGGCGGTTGGTGGGTGATGGATGTGGAGAAAAGGGGAGACAATAGCAAGGGATATATACTCATAATGTCTGCCATTTATAAGCCTGAAATTACTGTGAGGCTAAATTTTTGGTAATGGAGATCACGTTCTTGTAGATTGAAATGTTACCCATGGTGACATCAGCAGCTATCCTGTTTGTCTGAACTCACAGCATTCTGTGACCTTACATTTACATTACAGACATAATAATTCGCATTTTTCTAAGTGTAACACAAGACAGCTTTTAGAAGAATACATGGCACAAACAGATACAATCTTACAGAAGTCAAGTTAATTGTGATGGGTATACAATCAGATGGATGTGTGCTGTTATCGACACTGTGAAATTTCATTTATCAGGAACACTTTTATAAAAGCCTCAATTGTCAGTTAGGCCTTCTGATCAGGTAGTTCATTTAATCTATTTTCTTTGCTGCGTGCTGCTCTATTTTCTTTTCATCTATCCTCTCTGCTTTCACAGGCAGGCACATCAATGCAGCATTCTTGAGCTGCCAGCACAGGATAGGTTGAGAGACACTTCATTCCTGTTATCAATACAATTCCAAAAACCAACCACAGGAGGCACTGTTGTGTTGGATTCATAACTTCTATTGCCTCAACATCATGGAATTCTTCATTATGTTTTTCAGTAGTTAAGGGGCCTAGAATCAGGAGATGTAGATTAAAAGCAAGAGATTTAGGATGAAGAGCAGGAGATACTTTTTTTTAAAACACAAAAGCCTGCGAAATGCATTACTGAAGCAAAGACAATGGATAGGTTGTTGAAGAAAAGGGGATTAAAAGGATATGGTACAAGCCCAGGCACATGGGATTAGAATAAAAACAGTAAGTCCTGGAAAAACTCAGCAGGTCTGGCAGCATCTGTGGAGAGAGAACAGAGTTCCACTGGTTCTATGCAGTGCCTAGTGGGTGATGAGCATGGAATAGCCATAGCTCGGCATAGGGAAATGAGCAGTATAGGGGGTGTTTGGAAGGCATTCCTTGACATGGGGGCATGAGGAGGATCTTTTGAACTTACCTTTCAAAAGGTTCCCTTATGTAGACTATGGTTCATGACATCTCTGGGGGGAGCTGTGAACTGTGACTCTTTGAAAACCTGGCCTGACTTCATGAAAATTGTGGAAGACTAGAACACAATGGAGCCAGCCAAGTTAGGAGTGCAGGGTGCAGGCTCGCGAACTGAACCAATCTGCACCCTTAAAACGCACTCCTGAAAATTGGAAATCACGGGAATGGGGCTGGGAATACTGGAATCAGGACCAGCCCGTCATTTTTAAAGGGCTCCCAAGTCATCATGACTTGGCAAAAATCCAACCCCATTTGTCAAATGAGTGGTTTTGACATTTGGGAATCCCTCAGAGAAAGTGTTTTTCTTGTCTAATGTTCATAAGAACATTAGAAATAAGAGCAGGCATAGGTCATACAACTCCTCAACATTCAATAAGATCATGACTGATCTTTGACTTCAATTCCACTTTCCTACCTGATCCTAGTTTCTCTTGATATACCAAAAGTTTAAAAATGTTTCAATCTCAGTCTTGATATACTCAATAACTGAGCATCCACAGCCCTCTGAGCCAGAAAATTCCAAAGATTCATAATCCTCTAAGTGAAGAAATTTCTCCTCATCTCAGTTTTAAATAATTGGCCTCTTATCCTGAGACCATGCCCCTTAATGCTAGACTCTTCAGCCAGGAGAAACAAGCTCTCAGCACCTACCCTGTCAAACTGCCACAAAATCATTGGCAAGAATTTTCCCGTCGGCGAGGGGGGGCAGGGCCCGCTCGCCGACACATAAAATGACGCGCATCCCAATGTCACTGCGCGTCATTTAGATTGTAAGTTCAGCGGGCACGCAGCCACTTCAGCTGCACGCCCGCCGATCTGTCAAAAGCCCATTAAGGCCATTAACAAAGGAATTAAAGCTACTAAGAATGCTGCCCATCCAACCTTAAGGTTGGCAGGCAGGCAAAGAGCCCAGGCGGCCTTCGCATTTTTCATGAAACCTCATCCATGGGTGGGATGAGGTTTCATGATGGGTTCATTAATTATTAAAATTTTTTGAAAAAATTAATGGACATGTCCCAGCTCATGTGACAGTTTCACATGAGGGGACATGTCCTTAAAATTTTTTTTGACCTTTATTACATTTTTCAAAACTTAAACTAATCTCCCTGAGGCACCTCCGGGAGATTTCTGTGCTGTTTCGCGCACATGCGTGAAAGAGCACAGGCCCTGACTCAGGGAACTCCCGCCCCCCCCGACCCACACAGATAGCACACAGCACTTCCGGCTGTACGTCACGCTGGGCAGGCCTTAACTGGCCCATCCACCTAAAATGGCGGCTTGCACCCGATTGGGGGCGCCAATCAAGTTCGCGGTCACACCCACCCGCCCCCACACAACCCCCCCAACGGGGGGAAAATTCAGCCCATAAGTTACATTTAGATCACCTCTCATTTGTCTAAACTTCAGAGATGACAGGCCCAATTTGCTCAGCTGCTCATCATAGAACAGCACTCTCAACTTTAGTGAACCTTCGCTATGCTAGCTGTACACAGCACTCCAGGTATGGTCTCACCAAACCCCTGTACAATTGTAGTAAGTTATCTTCAATGTTGTACTCCAATCCCCTTGTAATAACGGTCAACGTCATTTACCTTTCTAATTGCTTGCTGTATGTGTACATTAACTTTCTGTTTTTCTTGTATTAAGACACCCACATCCCTCTGAACAACAGTTACAAGTTTCACACCTTTTAAAAAATGTTGGAATTCTATTCTTCCTATCAAAGTGAATAACCACACAATTCCCCACTTTATACTCCATCTGCCACCTTATTGCTCACTCACTTAACTTGCACCTCGTTGTGTCCTCCTCACAGCTTATTTCTCCTTCTTGCTTTGTGTCGTCAGTAAGCTTGGATACATTACTCTTGGTACCATCATTTTAATTATTAATATGGATTGTAAATAGTTGAGGCCCAGCACTAATCTTGTGGCACCCCACTAGTTACAGCTTGTAAATGCTAAAATGTCCGATTTATCCTCACTCTCTGCTTCCTGTCTGTTAACAATACTCGACCCATGTTAAGATATTACCCCCAACTCCATCAGCACTTGTGTATTAACCTTTATTGGACATAATTTTCCTTTCATAAAACCATATTGATTCTTCCTAATTAAATTAGGATTTTCCAAGTGCATTGTTAGCACCTCCTTAATAATAGATTTCAGCATTTTCCCGATGACTTATGTGAGGTTAACTGGCCTGTAGTTCCTGTTTTCTCTCTCCCTCATTTCTTGAATAGTGGTGTTATATTTACTGTCTTCCAATCCAGTGGGACTGTTCTGGAATCTAGGGACTTTCAGATAATTATAACCAGTGCATCTACTATCTCAGTTACCTCTTTTAGAACTCTTGGATGTAGGCCATCAGATCCAGGGGATTTGTTGGCTTTTAGAGCCATAAGTTTCTCAAATACTTTTCCTCTACTGATATTAATATGTTCCTACTTATCCTTTGATTTCCTCACTATTTTTGATATGGTTTTATGTCTTCTATTTCATGTCCTGCATTGTCCATGAAAGGACTATTCGAGTGGGTGATATCATTCCTACAGTGATTCCTGTACAGGTAAAAATGATCATGGTTTCAAAAATATTTCCTACTGTGGTCCTTAATTTTCTCCTCTCCTGGTTGCCTGTGTGTTCCAAGGAGTCCAGAGGACAGGAGTGAGGAGTCAATGTGAGGCGGGTGGCAGCTCTGAGCCAGGTGGTCATTTTCTACATGTTTTATTCTATGTGTAAAATGCTTTTCCACCATGATGACATATGTAGATTAAAGTCAGTTGTGATTCCTTTCATGACTTACTAAAGAGCTGACTACAATGCATACACAGAATGTAAGCAATCATTGCCTTGTTTTGCAGGATCTCTACTTATTATTTTACTCTGCAATTTAAGTATGTCTCTGCTTAGAATGATAGTTTAATATTATCACTGTCACTGTTTGAGGTACCGTAATACTACTGTTTTGTTTATGTTACTCTATTTACAATGGTATTCTCTGCAATGTGAACAGTCTGTCTGCAATGTGAACAGTCTCTGTTTACAATGTTACTCGCTGTAATGTGAAACACAGTTTCTGTTTACAATGGTAGTTGCTGTAATGTGAACACTGTTTACAATGTTACTCACTGTAATGTGAACACAGTCTCTGTTTACAATGTTACTCTGTACAATATGAACACAATCTCTGTTTACAATGTTACTCTGTATAATGTGAACACAATCTCTGTTTACAATGCTACGATCTGTAACATGAACACACTTACCAAATGAAAGGGGTAGAGTGGCATAGGTTGGCATGGAGGGTATGAGGGGCCATGGGGGTTGGTAGAGGAGCATAGGCTGGCATGGATGGGGCATGGGGAGAGAGTGTGTGTGTGTGTGTCGGGGGTGGGGGGGGGTGGTTATGTGGTGTGAGGAATGAGGTTTATAGGGCTGGTTTTTTTTATTGTTTTTACTGTAAATGGACGAAGTCCCAGAGCACTGAGGTGGGCCTTTTATGCAGCCGACTGCAGCACCTGGCAGCTCCTTTGACTGCCTCTATACTGTTTCTGGGCTGAGCAGACCCAACTCCAGTTAACACACGCACCTCACCTCGCTCCACCCAGTCCCCATCCCGAAACTAAAATCGGAAATTTGGAGCACTTTCTTCTGAGTCGGGTTTGTGGAGTCGGCAGTTTTGTCGGCTGTGCGCTCCCGACTCGGGAGCTAAAATTTGGCTCACTATCTCTGTTCACAATGTTACTCTCTGTAATGTGAACACTGTCCCTGTTTACAATGTTATTGTAATTTTCAGATCATCAGTTCAAATTTCTAAAAACTAAACCAAGGACTGATGTGTAACTTCTCTATTTACAAACCCAGGAGGATGCCTTTGTGTCACTAACTAAGACAATGTAGTACATATCATGTATCATATAGAATAACGGATAATGGAGAAAGTGTAACAGGGTTGTACATCACAGGATTGTTAATGAAGTCATGATTAATGAAAATCAGCAAATGTCTGAAACCAAATTACAATATTTAAATAACTCTCCGCAATTCAATGAAACTGCCATGCTTTAATGAGTTTTTTTTATTTTACAGTTAAAACTTGCATTGAAGGCTGAAAATATTTCTTTCTCCACAGATATTGCACCAATTTGGGTGTCGAGTCCAAATATTTCCTCCATTCATGAAATGGGACATCTATCCCATAATCTAAATCTATAAACATCACAAAGCTACTTCAGAGAAAAATTCCCTGGATCTTAGCCCATCTGTTGAAAGCACTAATATGGTAGGTGATGTGTTGTCAATGTCACCTTTCAGGAATTGTCTTGCTTTTCTTTAAATGGCCCACATTCTTCAACATGGTTCCTCTCTTACTGTACAGATGGTGACAGAAACCACACATATCTCCACTGATTCTAGGGGTAACTACAGAACCGTCAGTGTCACATCAATTGTTGGCAATTATATAGCATCCACAATTTGAGATAAAATTAGTGAGCATTTAGAAAAACACTGGCTAGCCAAGGACAGCCAGAACAAATGTGTTAAATTGGATACCAAAAAATTGAGTTTTTTTTGAACAAGTGACAGATGATACAGATAAAGGGAGTTCAGTTTGTTACAAACGTTAACGAGTACTGAGTAAAAAGAAGTGTAGCAGTTTGGATAGCAAGCTGGTTGACAAACAGAAATCAAAGAGTTAGGAAAAATAGGTGCTGTTTGGATTGGAGAAGTGTTTGATGTCAGTGGTGGGTCTAATTTTGGTCTTGATGTAGATATGGATCATTTGTACTCAGGCATAAAGTACACAATATTGAAATTTGCTGGTGTTACAAAATGGCAAGGAGCACTTTCAAAAGATTCAGGAGATCACTGATAGATTAGTGATAGATGCAATTTAATGCTGAGAAATATGCGCCAAGGAATTTGGGGAAGATGAACAACCAATGATTTCTAAGAGACTATTCTATGATTCTTTGGTTACATTTTAAGAATGGGAATATACACGCAATAGGTTGGAGGAACAGAGAGTCCTGAATCCATCATATCAACCCATATAATTTTGGGTTTTATTAACAGGAACATAGAGTGCAAGAACAAAGGGATAATGATGCATTAGTACAAGACAATGATTAGGTTACAATTTGAGTACTGAGAGTAATTTTGGGAATCTCATTTTAAAATGGACTTTAAAATTATAAGAGTAGAGTGCAGATTCGTCAGGACAGGATAAGGAATAAGGCACTATATTTCTGAGGAATTGAGCTACTGGGACTATTCCCACTGCAGCTGAAAAGGCCAGTAGGAGATTTAATCAAGGATTTTAAACTTATGAAAAGTTTTATAGAATGAGTAGAGGTAGATTATTTCAATTGACTGGTCAGTGATCAGCTTAAAATTGGTGGCGAGAATTAGGAGAAAGGTTCAAGGGGAATGTCTTTACACCCAGTTGTTAAGAGCAAGAAATTCCTAACCTCAGGGAGTGGTTGAGGCAGAGACCAATACATCTTTTAAGGAAAAAGTGGATAAATATTAGAAACTGAGGAAAACGCAGGAATATGTGGTCACAGTGGGGTGCTGGGATTAATTTTGGATTGCTCTGTACTGAATCTGCATGGATGCCATGGGCTGAATTGCCTCCTGTTTTCTACATTTCCATGATCCCATCAGTACCATTCCCTTTTTCATTGCACCCACAAGACAAATTCAAGGCACAGGCAGGGCCTGTACTCCAACCACCTTAACATTTTACCTCTCTCCGACAGCCAAACTGTTGAGACCAGCAAATCTCCTTTGCTTCCATAATTTCCTCTCACCATCCCAAGTCACAGAAGTATGAATGTCAACTGAAACTTGTGTATCTGGCAAGGAATCCAAGCTACTGAAGCTGCCTAGTCTTGATTTGTTCCCTTCTTCTGCAGATGTTGTCCATTAACAATTCCAGAAAGGGGAGAAGTTTTCTGATAGCTTAGTGCAGTGACCGTCAAATGCAAGCCTGCTCAGTGAGTGTGAGAAGTCTTCTTGTTTATGAGATGCATTACTAAACCAACACCACAAAGATAGATTAACTGATCAATTACCTCATTGCAGTTTATGGGAGCTTGTTGTGCAATATTGGTTGCTGCGCTTCCTACACTACAACAGTGGCTGTATGATAAAGTACTTCATTGGCTGTAAAGCACTATGGAACATCTTGAGGTTTTGAAAGGTGCTATAAAAATGCAAGTTTCAAAATATTTATTTAGTATCTCAGTCATGCCTTCTGCCTCTACAAGAAGGATCTCTAATTGGCCCCACTCTTCCTTTGACTAACCATCCACTTATAAAGTGCTTTAGTATTCTCTTTTATGTTACTTGATAATCTTTTTTTATCGATTCTCTTCATCCTTCTTAATTTCCTTTTCAATTTTCCTTTCTACTTTCTTCATTTTGCTTGAATGAGTCTTGTTTGTATCATCCCCAATTTTGATTTGTTAATGGGTCTCAAATGGCTTGGCGGTAGGGTACTAAAGTTGACATCAATGCCCTCAGGCTAGATCCAGAAGAAAACAGCCAGGACTCCTGTTCCTGGTCCAATGGGACCTGCTGTGTACGTGTGGTGAAAACAGGATTGGGATCAGTTTTGGTGCCTTTCACAAGCAAATTATCTGCTGTCATCCACAACTCTCTTTCCAGCTCAGGTTTGGACTTTCACTGTCGTTGAAATCAGTTAAATCAAAATCAATTCATGGTGGAGATGGAAGGCGAGGCCTGCTGGTGTCTATTACAGTCTGGGTTCACAAGATGGAAGGTGGGGGGGGGTGGTGTCGGGGAGGGCTGCTGATCTCTATTACAGTTTGGCTTCACCAGGTATCGAACAAGAGCCATCATCCATCGAATTGTAGGCCAGGGAGAATTGGCAGCTTCAAGAGAGGAGGGAAGAAAACTGAAAAAGGAAATAAAAGGTAACATGCGCAGGTAAAATTCTCAAAGGGTGGGTTTTGGTCTGGCTGGGTCTGGACAGGGTTAAGAATATATATTACTCCATAGTCACAATACCTTAAGGAGTAATTAGAAGCTATTGTTTTGCACTGTGAAACCTGTTTGAAGATAAAGAGCAAGTAACTTAGTACTTAATATGTGTAACAAAACCCTACCCTGAAGGGCTTTTACTCACAGAAATATAGGCTATGTCATCGATAATGTCATTTTTAAAAAGGCACTCGAGATGATGTAAATTTATCTATTGCATTGTCCCATTATCAGCCACTGCTTACACGTGCACACTGCCAATCTGAATAGAATGAAAAGGATTTTTATTTAAAAAAAAGAATGTTATGTTGAACAATCTGGGAATTGGAGAAATAATTCACAGTCAATACTGTGATCATAAACTTCAACTGACAATTGCTGAAGTGGAACATAGGAACAGGAGGCCATTCAGCCCATTGAGCCTGTTCTGCCTTTAATTAGATAGCAGCTGATATGGACCTCAAATCCACTTACCAGCCCTTTTTACCACATCCCTTCATACCCTTACTAAGTAAAAATCTATTGATCCCAAATTTTGAAAATTTCATGTCCTGGCATCCACAGCCTTTTGGGATGGGAGGGGTGGGGGGATAGTGGAATGGGGGTGGGAGGTGTAATGGGGCGGGGAGGGGTGGGGGGGCGGGGGTGCATAGGTTCCTGAGTTCCATTAACCTTTGTGTTTAGAACTATTTCCCAATTTCACTCTTAAACGCCCGAGCACTAGTTATACTATGGATCCCATACACCCATATAATTGCTTCCCGGTATCTACCCTATTAAATTTCTTCATAATTTTAAACACCTCCAATAGATCACCACTCAATTTTCTAATCTCAAGGAACTCCGAGCCAAGTTTAAACAACCTGGTGCATGATACACTGGCCAATGTTCATGTGTAAGTCTCAACAATGATTGTTTGCAAGCTATCTGACTGTAGAGTGCATCACAACTGAACTCAATCCTGTCCTCATATATCACACATTCACTCATAATCAGTCACATACAGCAGCAGTGGTTTAACGATAAAGAGAAATCCTGGGTGATCTTTCCTCATCTTGGGCAAGGTTATTGAGGTCAAATGTAATGCATTAATTGATGCCCATGATCATCTTTTTTAAGTGCCGGTGGAGAATCACTCTATAAGGTGAAAACTAGGTTACGAGTTATGGCTTCTTGTCTACAATATGTTGGGTTAGAAATTGGTCTGCACTTTTTTCTGGGCACAGGAGTTGTGATCCGTGACCTCCCACGTCCGTTGATGTGGAGATGGGCAGCATGACAATTTGGTGCTGCCTCTTTATTTACCTGACAATGGCTTGGGGCTGAGCATCTCCTGCACTGCTGGCTGCCTGATCACTCAAAGGGAATTGAGTAGCATATGATAATAGCACTTGACACAGCCAGCCTTCTGTTCTTAAAGGCAGTCTGTCTCTCCTAAAGAGAAGTTGCACAGAATTACAGGAGACTGGTGCTGGATACTATTGCTGCAATTGTAACAAGAAAAATGCAATACCAGGACAGAGAGAGAGAAGGTTCAAGGATCATGGATGTGGCGTTGGAGGTATGAGTGGTGGAGGTGGATGGGAGGGGAGATACCATAGTTCTGTCAGGGATTGGTGGCTGCAGGAGGCCCTCAAGAAAGGATCAGAAGCAGGTGGGCAGCGAGGTCAGTTCCTGGAGTCTGATGCATAGGATTTGGCAACAGTGCCACAAGAAGTCTAAAGCCATCCTGTGGGTGGTCATGGTCAGTGAATAAATCTTTACATGACATCTCCTACTCACCATTCCACTAGCCTCTCTCACTTCTCAATGCACCATACCCCAACAATCACCCAGCACCATTCCCTAGCATTCAGGACTCACACCCACCATCCAAATACTCCACCTCACCCTCACACACATTCCAATGCTGCCAGCCTCACACCCAGCTCCTATTGTCTCCTCATACTTCCAGCTATTCAGCTGTGGTAGGCACATTGTTTAAACAGTGTAATATAATCACCGACATTCGAACCTCTCTCTTGCAGGACAAGGCAACACAAAAGGGGGGAAGAACAGAATCAGTGGGGACACCATTGCTTTCATCTCCTGAGCCCTATGAAGAAGATGGCTCTCTCCATCATAATAATGGCTGTGACAGAGCCTGTGGCATCTGGTTTTACTGAGAACATTGAGGATGATGACATCTTCCTGTCTTCTGTTTCTTCTCAATCCTGAGCTCACCTTCATTCTCATATCTGGTATAAAGAGAGAATTGTTGATGGCATGAGCAGCAACCTCTTGCTTCCCACCCTCAGCCCAATTTGCTCACCCCAAACCTTCCCCTCTGACCTTCTGATTTCAGACACCCAGGGAGTGCTGCCTGCCCAGCTCCAGCAGCTCAAGAGGATGAAAGAGGGAAGCAGCACAGCAGTAATGATGAGGCCCCATAACTTGATCTGGACATTCACAGCCACCTGCTCAGATAATGGTTGGGATCAGCACATCGTAAATCACTGGGGATGAGTGGGCTGCAGTCAAATGAGCAGGAAAAAATAGCTCATGTACCAGCTCACCGGAGGGTAAGTTCACAGAAATGTCCTGCTGCAGGGGACTCAGATGAAGACCTAGATGGGGCAGAGTACAGGAGAATGCTGACAGGCATGCACACTGAGATATTGGGTACATTGACTGGTCTGCTGGACCTCTTCCTGTCACTGTCAAGGAGTTCAGCTTTTATTTGGGAGAAGGCACTATGTGGAGTTTGCCTCCTTCACAGCCTCTGCTCCATTTCCCTGCCATGCTGCAGACCCAGAGGCACTGGCACCTGTTGAAGGCTTTTTGTGGACAGGTCGGTAAATCCTCTGCCCTCCGATGTAACAACACTCTCTACCAAATCTAGGAACTCACTTCAAGACATCCAAAAGCATGCTAGAGTACTTCCAGAAGCTTTACAATGGCAGAAGTTATTGAAAATTACCTCACCTGCAGTTGAACTGACAGCTGAATGGTTGGTGAGTGACAAGTGAATCTCCAATGGACCCGTGTGGTCCAAATTCAAAAGTTGAGTGTCACATCAACCAGTAGCTGATAGCACTACTTCAGCTGCTTCCAACTCACACAGGTGAGGCCCACACGACCATCCTTCTTAGTATGGGATGTCACATGAGAAGTGGCTGGAAGTGAAGTGTGCACCACCAGGAGCGTGTTCGGCTTCCACTGCGCTATCTTCAGATTCTGAAGTTTGCACCTATTCATTGTGAACAGTTATTAACACAAGGATCGTTGGTTTGTGAGTAAGTGAGTTATTTAGGAGTGATTGCTATATTTAGATGTTTGATAGTAGTGCAAAAATTACATTAAAAACTGAGCCAATTGATTAAAAATAATATTTTCTCTTCTCTTCATTACTAGCTACCTAGTGAACTAAATTAGTGTGCTCCAGTATCATTCCTCCTTTACTATATGTAGATGATACAGGTGATGTATAACATGTTAGGACAGAGGAAGGGTGAAATAACAAAACTGTTCTCATATTGAGTAAGTAGTCAAGTAATCCTCAGTACTTCATCACTGTCACATGCTACTCTCTCATCGGATTCCCTAACTTTACTCTTCCTCTCCATGATTTCCCTACAATCCCTCTTCCACGTGTTTGCCAACCGTTAATGTTTCCTCTTGCATCTTCATCCTTTACCCTCAACCTCGTGCTCCTCCTCTATTTACCCCCATTATCCAAGCCTGGAACCCTTTCATTGACATGGCTCAACACCACTCTTCCTGTCTTTTAAGCACATTGCACCTTAAAAGCTAAAGGATCAGTGTCCTAGCTGGTGCTAAGAAACAAAAGAGCAAAGGCCTTGGGCCCAGAGGCTGTGTGATGCATTTTAATACTGTTATTCAATCTAATAAAATAGATTTCGACATATACATTTGTATACTGACGAGGCCCAGCTCTGTTTCACCACCACTTCTTTTGTTAAATTATCAGACTGCTTATCTGACATACAGTACTGGATGGGCATAAATTTCTTCCAATTAAATACTGGGAAGGCTGAAGCCTTCGGTCCCCACTCCAAACTCCGTTCTCTAATTACTGACTTCATCCCTCTCCCTGGCAACGTTCTGAAATTAAGCCAGTCTGTTTGCAACCTTGGTGTCACATTTGATCCTGACATGAGCTCTGACCTCTTATTCGTGCCATCACTAAGACCACCTATTTCCACCTCCATAACATCGTCCAATTTTGCCCTTTATCAGCTTGTCTGCGGTTGAAACTCTCATCCATACCTTCATTACCTCTAGACTTGACTATTCCAACACACTCCAGGCTGTTCTCCCACATTCTACCCTCTGTAAACTTTAGGCCATCCAAAACGCTGCTGCCTGTGTCTTAACTCACAGCAAGTCCCATTCCCCTAACACCCCTGTGCTCGCTGACCTATGTTAGCTCCCAGTCAAGCAACAGCTTCATTTTATAATTCTTGTTCTTTTTTCAAATCCCTCCATGGCCTTGCCCCTCCCTATCTCTGTAATCTCCTCCAACCCCACATCTCTCTAAGATATCTGTGGCTCCTCTAATTTTCACATCTTGTGCATTCCCACCATCGGTGGATGTGCCTTCAGTTACCTAGGCCCTCAGCTCTGGAATACCTTCCCTACAGCTCTCTGCTTCTCAACCTCACTTTCCTCCTTTAAAATACTTCCTAAAACCTACATCTTTGACCAAGCTTTTGGTTATCTGACTTAATATCTCCTTATGTGGCTGAGTGTCGTACTTTGTTTTATAATGCTCCTGTGAAGAGCCCTGGGGTGTTTTATTATATTAAAGGTGCTATACAAATGTAAGTTGTACTAAAGTACAGGCTGTCTCTTTTCTGCAGACTTGGTTGATCCTGCTTGCTTTCTAATATAACCACTGTTCACTGTGCAGGAATACATACTAGTTCCGACATGGCATTTCACTGAGAGTCACTATTACTATCACAGTCACGTCCTTTCTCATGCACATTCTCTTAGCGTATCTAATAAGTTGACCAAGAGCAGCACTTTGTACAGATATGAGATCTGTTTACCTCTGATTCAAAGTTGTACGTATCTAATTCAAGAAAGATTTAATAGATGGGGGTGACCTGATATAGGTCTTTACAATTACGAAGGGGTTCAATAGGATAGATGTAGAAAAAATGAGCCCAAAAATAGGCTTGCTGCTACTAAATCCAATATATAGAAGCTTCTTTACTCGGAGTATGGTGAGAATGTGAATCATGATGCCACATGGAGTAGTTGAGATGGAAAGCACAGATGTGTGCAAGGGGAAGCTATAAAAGGAAATGAGGAAGAAAAGAATAGAAAGGTATGTTGATATGGTGAGATGAGGTAAGGTGGGAGGAGGTCCCTGTGGTGTGGAAACACTAGCATAGATCAGTTGTGCAAATGATCTGCTTCTGTACTGTAAAATTCTATATATTATGTAATACTGTACTGTACTTGGGGGCAACCAAACAGGCTCGTGCCATCAACACGTGAAGTTGAGAAATGCAACAGATTGAGAAAACTGCAAGAATTCAGGGCAGTGCAGAAATTGGCAAAATTGTCAATTCTTAGATGAAAATCAATACAAATGTAAAACAAAGGATTGCAAATCCTAGCCACTTTTAAGTGTGACTCCAAACCTGATTGAATCCTCCAAGGAGGTTACTAGATCGATGGACCTAATAGATGTTGTATGTTAGGAATTCCACACAAGGTGCGATACAATAGATAATTTTATAAGGTCAAAGTATTATTTTATAAACTGTTTTATCAGCTAGAGTCTTGCAATCCTTGTTTGCATCTCAGTAGACAGATGGTAGTTATTAATGATGGTGGTTCTGCATGGAGACCGAACATTAGTGGAGTTCCATTAGGATCTATGTTAGAACTATTGCTCTTTAGATCTAAATTAATAACTTGGGTGAAGGTGATTGGTGAATTGTCTGCAAGTTTGTGAATGATGTGAAGATTTGTGTCAATGTCAGCACTCTTGAGGAGAGAAAGAAATTACAATTGGATCTGGATGTGGAGGAGGAATGGGCCTGCATCTGGCAATGACATTTAAAGTAGATAAATGCAGTATGCTGCATATGGGTAGGACTAATGTCAAGCCTGTATACTGTGTAGGGTTTGAAGTTAAAGTCCATTAAGCAGGAAAAAGCTTTGGTTCAATGGTGGCGCTCTTGACTCTGAGTCAGAAGATCATGGATTCAAGTATCACTTTGGTGACTTGAGCACAAAATCTTGGCTCACGCTTCAGTGCAGTACTGAGACAGTGCTGCTGCACTGTCGGTGTTGAGGAAAGGGTTAAATCTAACAATAGCTACTGAGCATGTACATAAAGAGCCAAATCACAGCAATGTCACTCGAGCGTGAAGCATCTTAGGGAGCAGCTTCAGCTATGTCTTGGTCTTATTTAACCTTTGTAGATAGTGTGTAAAAAAATGTGTTTTCAACAAAAGACAGTTGCCTCCAGTATGATCTCTTCTAGAGTAAGTAGCTAATGAATCCCAAGAAAAAAACACAATAACAGATGGTGGCAGCAGTGACTACAACCACAGAGGAACAGTAAAAAAACAACAGGAAAAGTCTCAAGTGAAGCTCTGCGGGTCTTCGAGGACTTCAAGGCCAACTTGGCAACCACACCGGAGATGACAAAATAATGAGGGCAACCCAGCGACTGGCAAGACAAGCACTGCGGGAAAAGACAACCTTTAATCAGGGTGAGAAATGGCTACTGCTTTAACCCTACCAGAATCATTTCAAAATATAGAGGGCCCCAGGCAGGCTGAGCAATGGCAGAATAGATGAAGACATTTTACCCGGTACTGCAACACCTCAGGTCTTGTGAGCAAAGGTAACAGAGAGCAAGTTAGCTCTTTGTTATTTCTGTTGGGAGCATAGCAGACGATGTGCTGATCAGACAGAGGATGAATGAATAGATGGCCTCCTACGAGGGTGTCATTGGAACCTTTGACTCATTCTTTGGTCTTCGTAAAAATATTGTTTAAGAGGACGAAATTTAATTGGTGCTGTCAAAAGCAGGGTGAAGGGATTGATTCATTCACCAATGAATTGTACCGTCTCGCTGAGAATTGTGAGGACGTAATCAGAGATAGAATAGTCGCTGGCATTTTAGATGACCGCCTCTCTGACTTCTTACAATCTCAGGAAGATTTAAATTTAAGCAAAGTTGTACAACTGGCCAGACAGGCTGAAGAGCGGAGATTAAAACTCTTGTCAGAAACGCGAAGGAAATTGTCCAAGAACAGCCCGATGAAGTCATTCAGTTTGTGGGTTGTAAAACCAAAAATGAAGCAAGGCAGCAACCAGGAAAAAACGCGCTGAAAAGGTGTGTCATCCGCCATTTTCCATTATCTGCGCCGTGGTGGGAAGAAGGTCCACAGGTGGGAAGAATGCCCTGCCTGCAGAGTGCAGCAACATGACTGTGGTAAGTTGGGTCATTTTAAAAGTGGTCTGCGGTTCCACAAAATCTGTGTTTACAAGGCAGAAGGAGAAATCTGTTAAAGGAACCCCTATTCAAGAAACTCAAGACTTTGACAAGCAGGAAATCACCTTCCTAGAAGAAATAAAGGAAAGTAAAAACCAGCTGACATTGATGTAAATGGGCATCTGACCAAATTCAAGCTAGACACATAAGCTGGTGTCTCAGTGGTACCTGACAGAGTTTCAGGGCTGAATAAATTGACACTGAAATTGTCCTCTATTCAACCCCAAGGACCTAGGGCATATTGCAAATGTTTCACTTCTCTTTGGAGACAAGCAAGAAGTGGGAACAGGATGCACCAAGAATGACAGTGACCACCTGCAAGATGATATTCTGGACCTTAATTTACTCCTTTAGGAAAGAGTTTAAGAGAATGAAAATGCCACAGAGGCAGGTGATCTTGGAAGAAGAGGTCCTGGGTCTTACTACACTGCCAATGATTATGAAGTCTTTGTTGTCTGTTTTGAGGAGAATTGTTTAAAAGGTGAATTTGTCTGCTTAGTCTACTGAGCTCACTGGCAACATGCAACAACAATTGTAAGCAGCCAACAAAGAGATATCCAGGGGGAATGAGATGCTGAACTCCAAACTGGATCGAACCAATAGTCAAAGTTCAGAGGTTATTGATCCATTCAAATGTAAGCTAGAGCCCACACTTGGATCTCATCAGCAAGCCATGGAAGCATTCAGGCTTTCTTTCAGTCAAGCAGCAGAGCTCCAAACTCTGGAGCTTCTACAACTGAAGAGTATCTCAGAAAATCTTAAAGTTGAGCTTTAAAATATGGGGAGCTTTAAAATATTAAAATTAAGCATGAGTTGGAGAAGTCTAACTACCTAAAAGTGAAAGCTGAACTAAAAACACAGCTATTAGCAGTCACACAGCACTACCAAGCCAACAGAGGGATTTATACATTACAAATAGTAGAACAAAAGAAAGTGAACATACTGCAGTACAGTAATGTATAAATGTTGTACTGCATCTAAGAAAATGGCCACAACATCATTCAAAAGAGTTGTCTACAGAGCAACTATCTGAAGAAGCACTGACACTAGCTGGCTTTCCTAATGCTACTGAGACTCTTGTAGTAAAAACACCCGATGCTGATGTTGAACTTTCAAGCAAGTCAGCAGACCATAGTAGTACACACTTCCTATAGATCCTGGGTCTTGAAGTTTACTCCATTGTTGATGATAGTGCAATCTGTTTTTTGCAGCTGACCCCGAGTTCTCGTTGTTTGCAGTTGAGGAGCCTCACCCTGAAGCAAGTGTGGGAGTGATACCACTGCCTATAGAGAAATTCCTACCCTAAGAGTAGTGGGGAAGTCCTCCTTTCTTTGTATCCAGCAGTGTCTTCAGGATGTTCTTCATTCTTCTTTTCATCTACCAGATTCAGATATTGAATACTTCTCTTGTCATCACAGCAGTGATGAATGATACAGCTGCAAAGCTCTTCATAGGAGCTGAAAGTGTTTTACTTTGTTAAGCCGATGATTTCACTTTTCCCCAGTGTGCAATGCAGAAGAAGATGAGAAGGTGAATTTCAGTTTGTTGCCTTCCTTTTCAAGGGGTTGAAATCGTTCAAGTCCTGGAGGATTCTCTCTCCAATCAGTTTTTCCTTGATTGGTCTTCACTGCCTTTACATTCAGATCATCATAAATGCCACAGTCTACGGGCCAGCTGTCATGAGAAGCTGCTATCGTACTGCATCAATATGTTTGCCTTCCAAGAAGACGATAAGGGAACACATATGTCCTACACATCCTCCAAGAGAGCCAATAACGCTGCTGGGGATTGACGTCTTTGAGGAAAGTGACTTGGGGGGTGGGGGGATGGGCAAGTAGTTGGATGAAAACTGTAAATAGTACATAAAGTTAACAGTTTGTGGGAAGCGTGAACTTGTGGAGATGTAAAGGGTTTCTACAGTGTAGTAACGACTCCTTTTCAAAATGTGATTGATTGGTCATAAAGGAAGCATTTTGGAAGTATCCTGGAGTTATGAAAAGGGTTATGTAAATACAAGTATACCTTTCTTAAATGGGAGACTCTGAGACACTGTTTCTCTTGAAAGAAGAGTGAAATATGGTTGTCCACCCTGAACGCTATTTTTCAGAAGATTATACCCTGCTGTACCAGAAGATATCCTTCAAACTTGCCCATCAGTCTGCCTGTGACCTCTTAAAATGACTTTGCCTATCAGTGACAATTAGGAGCATATAAGCATATAAAGATGACAGCAAAATAGAGACCACCTAGTCGATTGAGTCCATTCAGATATATTCAACTAAGCATTATGATCTCTAAATGCTGCACATGTAGAAACCCTGAAATTTCCTGAGAGAGGCAAAATAAAAGATGATAAAACCCTAAACTAATTCAGAAGGAAGAACTTTCTCCATGTTGGGGTGGGGGGAAGTGCAGGAGCGGGAGTGTACAGGAGCGCCTCCAATCGGGGCACGCCACTATTTTATGTGGGTGGGCCAATTAAGTCCCGCCCGGCATGACATCCACCAGGAAGCGCTATGCGCTCCCTGTGCAGGTAGGTGGGGGGGAATTCCCTCAACCAAGACTGCGTTCTTTTACGCGCACGCACAAAAGAGCGCACTCATCTCCCTGAGGCCAAGTGCTGCCTCAGGGAGATCGGTGCCAAATTTTAAAATGGTAAATATACAAAAATAAAATTTCCCTGACATGTCCCCTCATGAGTTGGGACATGTCGAACACTTTTAATCAAACTTTTATAAATTTTTAAAAACTCTCATGAAATCTCATCCTGCCCGTGGGTGAGGTTTCATGCTTTTTCTGAAGCCCGCCAGGTTGGACGGGCAGGTCCATTAATTACTTGAATTAGTTTTCAATGGCCTCAATAACTGATTCGGCTGCGCTCCCAACCTGAAAATTGAAATGACATGGGGTGATGTCGGGAGTTCTGCCTGATGCCATCCCGTGTCATTTTACAGATGGGCGAGCGGGCCCCGACCCCTTTCACCAGCCTAAATATCCTGGCCAAAGAAAAGGAATTCTATGAAGTTTCTATCTGGCCCTTCTAGGTGATCCAACAAGCTCTAGGGGAGCTTGACCATGAGGCACATCACCCAATATCCCACCTGCCTTTGTTAAGAAACAAGATTAGCTGCCACCAGAAATTCATCCAGCTCCCTTGTGAGCATTTGCAACACCCACCGAATGTGCCAGCAACCTATTCCAGTGGTCTGTCATCATCTGTGGAAAGGTAAACCTGATATTTAACTACTTCTATGCTTAATTTTTCACATGCCTAATTTTTCACATGCCTCTTGGAAGCCCATAAATTATCTAATTAAAATGATCTATTACATTGACACAATCTTGTCCTTTCATTATTTTAAATATCTCAATCCAATATTCCCATGCCTTTTTGGAGTAAAAAGGCCCAACTCTCTATGCCTATCATAATATCTAGTTTTTAAACTAGGTTTAATCCAGTAGCTCTTTTTTGAGCTTTTTCTAGGGTTTCTATATTTCCCATCATATAAAGGGACTAAAAATCAGATTGTAGACAAGAACAAAATAAGGTCTTGTGCAAGGACACGATGGTGCCCTTTGTTTTATATTGGATAATCCTAGCAATAAATCCTGATAGGCTATTTGCTTTCACTATAGCCTCATGGCAGTGGTTGTGAATCTTTAGAAACTCATGACCTATTCACACCCTAAGTCTTTTTGTTTGATCCCTGCTACAAACTCCGTTCTCAAGCTGCTGAATCCATCCCACTTGCTGGCAATTGTCTGAGGCTAAAATAGACCATTTGCAACCCTTGGTGTTATGTTTGACTCCAAGATGAGCTTCCAACCACATATCCATGTGATCACTAAGGCCTCTTATTTCCACCTCTGCAATATTGCTTCTACTCTGCCCCTGCCTCAGCTCATTTACTCCTGAAACCCTCATCCATGCCTTTGTCACCTCTAGGCTTGACTATGCCAACTTACTCAAAACAAAGAAACAAAGCAAAGTACAGCACAGGAACAGTTCCTTTGGCCCTCCTACCCTGAGCTGATCATATTGCCTGTCAAATTAAAACATTTTGCACTTCCGGAGTCCGTATCCCTCTATTCCCATCCTATCCATGTACTTGTCAAGCTGCCTCTTAAACACCACTATCGTACCTGCTTCCACTTCCAGACACTCACTACCCTCTGCTTAAAAAACTTGCCCTGCACATCTCCTCTAAAGTTTTTTCCTCTCACCTTAAATCTATGTCCCCTAGTAATTGACTCTTCCACCCTGGGAAAAAGCTTCTGACTATCTACTCTGTCCATGCCACTCATAATTTTGCAAACTTCTATCAAGTCGCCCCTCAATCTCCGTTGCTCTAGTGAGAACAATCCGAGTTTCTCCAACCTCTCCTCATAGCTAATAACCTCCAAACCAGGCAGCATCCTGGTAAACCTCCTCTGCACCCTCTCCAATGCCTCCATATCCTTCTGGTAATGTGGCAACCAGAATTGCACGCAATATTCCAAGTGTGGCCTAACCAAGGTTCTATACAGCTGCAGCATGACTTCCCAGTTTTTATACTTAATACCCCTGCCGATGAAGGCAAGCATGCCATATGCCTTCCTGACTACCTTATCCACCTGCGTTGCCACTTTCAGTGACCTGTGGACCTGTACACCCAGATCCCTCTGCCCGTCAATGCACTTAAGGGTTCTGCCATTTACTGTATAATTCCTACCTGTATTAGACCTTCCTCGCATTTGTCCAGATTAAATTCCATCTGCCATTTCTCCGCCCAAGTCTCCAACTGACCTATATCCCATTGTATCCTTTGACAATCCTCTTTACTATCTGCAGCTCCTCCAACCTTAGTGACGTCTACAAACTTACTAATTAGCCCAGTTACATTTTCCTCCAAATCGTTTACATATACTACAAACAGCAAAGGTCCCAGCACTGATCCCTGCGGAACACCACTAGTCACAGCTCTCCATTCAGAAAAGCACCCTTCCACTGCTACCTTCTGTCTTCTATGACCAAGCTAATTCTATATCTATCTTGCCAGCTCACCGCTGATCCCATGCGACTTTACCTTCTGTACCAGTCTTCCATGAGGGACCTTGTCAAAGGCCTTACTGATATCCATGTGGATAACATCCACAGCCCTTCCATCATCGATCATCTTTGTCACTTCCTCGAAAAACTCGATCAAGTTAGTGAGACACAACCTCCCCTTCACAAAACCATGCTGCCTCTCACTAGTACACCCATTTGCTTCCAAATGGCAGTAAATCCTGTCACGATGAATCTTCTCCAATAATTTCCCTACCACTGACGGAAGGCTCACCGGCCTGTAATTTCCTGGATTATCCCTGGGACCTCATCCGTAGCCAGTTAGGATACAAAGATTTCTGTCAAGGCCCCAGCAATCTCCTCCCTTGCCTCCTTCAGTACTCTGGGGTAGATCCCATCTGGCCCTGGGTACTTATGCACCTTAATATTCTTCAAGACGCCTAACACTTCCTCTTTTTTGATCTCAACATGATCCAGTCCTCACCATTCTCCTGCATTCTACTCTCCCTAAACTTGAGGTCATTCGAAAATCTGTTGCCTGTGTCCTTACTCGCACCAAGTCCTGTTCTCCCATCACTCCTGTGCTTGGTGACCTACAATAGCTCGTGGTCAAGCAATGCTTTGATTTTAAAATTTTCATCTTTGTTTTCAAATTTCTCTACTGAATAGTAGGACAGCATGCCAGGAGCAGCACAAGGCATACCCCAAACGAGATGTCAACCTGGTGAAGCTACAACACAGGAATACATACTTGCTAAACAGCTGAGGTAATATCCGATAGACAGAGCTAAGCAATCTCACAACCGAGGGGACTGCAACGTTTCAAGAGGTGGCTCACCACCATCTTCTCAAGGGCAATGAAGGATGGGCAATAAATGACAGTGAAGCCTAAATTCCATGAAGGAATAAAATAAATCTTAAAATTCTTACCCTGGAAACCCCAAACTATCAAATTCCATTCAATTTTCTATTCTTCTGAGAATATACACATTTTTAGCACCTAAGCCTGACATCACTCAATCAATACTTCCCCCCAAATCTAGTGTCAGCCGTGGCTCAGTTAATAGCACACTCGACTCTGAGTCACAAGGTTCCAGGCTCAAGTCCCACTTCAGGGCTTGAGGCTGGCACTCCAGTGCAGTGCAAAGGGAGCCTTTTGAATGAAATGAGGCCATCTGCCTGCTCGAGTAGATGTGAAATGGCAGTGTTATGAAGAAGAGCAGGGGAATTATTATTTTCATTCTCCTGGCCAATACTTAAACCTGAATTAACATCACAAAAAATGTATTATCAGCTTGTCATTATCTCATTGCTGTTTATGGGAATTTGATGGTGCAAATTAGCTACCACCCTTTCTACACAGTTCAAAAAGTACTTCATTGGCTGTAAAGCATTTTCAGACATCCGGTGGTCATGAAAAGAGCTCACCAGCACCTTCTCAAGGGTAATTCACGATGGGCAACAAATATCAGCCTTGTCAGTGGCACCCACATCCTGTGAAAGATTATTAAAAAATGCAAATCTTTCTTTTTTCTCCTCTTTTCAACACCAGTGCCTTGGTTTCTGCACAAACTGCATGAGAATGAGAAAAAGGATCTAATCCGTTTCCGGCGACATCTTCTGTGACAATTGACACAGGTTACTTAACAATAAAATGAATCTTCCTGCACCGCACCTTCCACCTCACACCAGCAAATGGCTACTATGAGTAGCTCACAGAATTATTCTGTTTAAATGCAACATGTTTGGATTTTAATTCTAATTGATTCCAGAAGCAGAACTCTGCAACCCTAAGATTTTTGTTCGGAATTCCTGAAACTGCCTTACATTTGTACTTATGGTGAGTTGCATAGAAACTCCTGTGATCTGCTAATTTTTTTACCTCTCTCATCACAACAGCATCTGGAAAGAACATGGGCAGAATTTTGTCCTTGGTGGGTGTGCGGGCCCCACTGGCTCGGCAGCAGGCAGACAGCCGACTCCTGCCGCTGAAATGGGGCCCGCCGCCATTTTGATTGGGTGGGCCAATTAAGGCTTGCCCAGCAGCCTTCCCGTGCTCCATGTGCCGGAAGGGGGGTAGTCCCCAGCTGTCAAAGTGCGCTCTTTCTCGTATGCGCGTGTAAGAGCGCACTGCTCCCTGAGACTAAGTGGTGTCTCAGGGAGATTAGTGACAGTGCACAAAAGTAAAAAAATAGAAAAATAAAAATATTATTAACATGTCCCCCTCATGTGATAATGTCACACAAGCTGCGGAATGTTAATAAAAACGACATAACCTTTGTTAAACTTTTTAAAAACGGACATGAAACCTCATCCCGCCAGTGGATGAGGTTTCATGTATTATCAGAAGCCCGCTGGGGCTCCGGGCCTGCCCGCCAGCCTTAAGGTTGGACAGGCAGGTCTTTAATGATCTTAATTAGCCTGTCAATGACCTTAATTGGCCATTGACAGGTCGGCAGGTGGACAGCTGATTTTGCTGTCTGCTCGCCTTCCTAAAAATTTAAAGGGTTCCTCCCGAAGACATTCCGCATCATTTTCCCATCGGTGAGTGGGCCCCGCCCCCAAATTGCTGACGGGAAAATTCTGGCCCATATCTTTTTATTTTTGTTGGGCTGTGGACTAAAAGTACAATGGCTGCAGTTTGAAGGACATGTCTACTAGAATAGTGTGAGGGATATATACAATGTTGCTGTCCTGGAACAGAATGTGCCATGAAAGGCAGGATGGTGCCAAGGAGGAGTCTGGTCTAATGGGGAACTGCCTGGCAACAATGTTTTAATTGGCTCCTGACCAGGGTTTGTGTGAGAGCAATGCAGCAGAATAGCTCCTAGCTTGAAAAGAAAAAGACCAAAAGCCTCTTGCTCCTGTATATGTAAGGATTGAGTAACTCTACAATAATAGCTAGCTGGCTTTTTCTCCTCATCTCTCTATAACCTGCTCTGTCTCTGAAAACTCCTGTCCAGAGGAAAAGGGGAAAATCATCATTAGAGACATTAAAAAGCAAGTGCTCAACCAGTGAACTAAAGACTGAAATTGCTGGCAAGACCATCTCATGTCATCAACAAGAACTGAAAGGAATTTGGAGGACATCGATCAAAATCAACCCATCAAATCCTGTACTCCAGAATTGGTGCTATTGAACCGTTTTATCCCACCCTTTACATCCATGTTTTTGTGTGTCTTATGTGTCTTGTATGTGCTTGTATCGGGATTTAAGAAAGGGTAGAGTTCAGGTTATAGAGTTAGAACTTAGCAGTTCACATTTCTTTCTTTTGCCACTGGTTAAAGGCAATTTGTTCAATAAACAGTTATTTACTAATTGGGCAGGATTGTACGCGTCGGGGAGTGGGGGCGGAACTCCCGACGTCACTGCGCCCCAATTACATTTTCAGGAAGGCGGGGGCGCAGCGAAAAAAGATATGGGCCAGAATTTTCCCGTCAGCAATTTGGGGGCGGGGCCCACTCACCGATGGGAAAATGATGCGGAATGTCTTCGGGAGGAACCCTTTAAATTTTTAGGAAGGCGAGCAGACAGCAAAATCAGCTGTCCACCTGCGCGCCCGCCAACCTGTCAATGGCCAATTGAGGCCATTGACAGAGTCAATTATGTAATTAAAGGACCTGCCCGTCCAACCTTAAGGTTGGCGGGCAGACCAGGAGCCCCGGCATGAACTTGAAAAAGCATGAAACCTCATCCACGGGCGGGATGAGGTTTCATGTAGTTTTAAAAAAATTTTAATAAAGTTTTTGGGAAAATTGTGGACATGTCCCAAGGGACATGTTAGGGAAATTTAACTTATCTATTTTTAGTTTTTGTACATTTTGAGCCGATCTCCCTGAGGCAGCACTTAGCCTCAGGGAGATGAGTGCGCTCTTTTGTCCGCATGCATGAAGGAGCACACTCTGGATTTTGGGATTTCCCCCCCGACACGCCCACATAAAATGGCACCATGCCTCTGATCGGAGGCGCCGATCAGAAGTGCGCCTGTGTGTGTACCCGTCCTTCAACTTCCCCCCCGACGAGTGGAAAAATCAGCTCATTAAGTTTACAAACCTGGTGCTCATATTCTGTCAACCTAAATTAAATAATTAGGTGGGTTGATCAAAGTTTTACACATTTGTTGTGGCTCGGGGAGCAGTGGGGCTTGATATTGCAATGCAGTGAGTTGCGACACATCTAACGTTGAAACGCATCCCGGCACTTAACACAACAGAATAATTTTAAAGAAAGAATGGATGCCAAGCCATGATGTGAGAGTTAGGGAAAATAACTTAAAAGTTTGGGCAACAGCATGGGTTTTAAGGTAGGGAGAGTAAAAAGGGTTTAGGAAGGATGTGGCTGAAGGCTCTACCATTGATGGTGCAGCAAAAGATGGAGTAAGTACATAAAGATGTGAGCCAAACAGCTGTGGGGCTTGGGAGATCAAGAGTTTCAAAAATAGGGTTGGATTAAGGCATTTGAGTAAATTGAAGACTAGGACAAGTTTAAATTCAATGCATCAGTGACTGGCACCAGCTAACCAGCATAAATTCCCCAACCACCATTTTCATTGCTATCTTTCTTCCGCAAGTTTAGATTTCCTATGGCTTCACCCACTTTTCCTCATGCTAAGGGCTATTTGCAGGGCCATACCTGGGTCAGTAAGGGGCACATGAGGAGGCAGGTGACTGTGCCGGAGTAAGATGGAGACCGAGTGAGTAGCGAATTAGGGTCACGTGGGAATTCCGTGAACAGGAAAAGAGATGTGGTATACATAGGAACTATCCTAAGTTGGGAACAGAAGCAGCTGAGCAGAAACGGACCTGGGCATAAACCTCACCTTCAGAGCTGGGTTTGAAAAAAAGAACAGTGACATCACAGGAAAACCATAAGTTCATTGGTTTTTAAGAAACTGCTGTTAGGGAGTATCTTTAAATAGCTGTAAATTAGAAAGTGTATTATTGTTGGATTTGAGTAAGAAACACTAGGAATAAGGGGAAGTCAGAGCCAGTAACATAAAGTAATATAAGTAAACCAAAGTAAAATAAAGTTGACGTAAGTGAAGTAAAGTTAAGACAATGGCAGGGCAGCTTTGGTTGGGTAGAATGTGTGTTGGAATGTACATGCTGAGGACTGTAGCACATTGGTTCTGGGCTAGGGTTTCACTCTGGGTGGTGATGTCAATGTTGAAATATCTGAGCTCCCAGGCAACGATAGCAGTACGCTGATGGGGTTGGCCATGAGGGTCCTTACATCCCAGGTACCGAGCTTCATTTTAAGGGGGTGGAAGATGCCTGTGCATGAGTGCTTTTAACATGGGGTGGCCGTTGCACACCAGCTGCCACACGGGCTTCACGATTAAGGCTTTGGTCCACTGGCAAGGGGGTTCAAGACGACTGGAGACCAGGTTTCACTACAGGCACATAAACAGTAAAAGGATGAGAAGGGGCAATTAAGGACCAAAAAAGGGGATTTATGCATGGAGGCAGGGGGCATGGCTGAGGTGTTACATGAATACTTTGTATTTGTCTTTACCAAGGTCAAGACCATGTATCCTATCCCCGAATTCCTTTTGGACATATTGAATTTTTTTAAAAAGCACAAGTCTTACTTAAAAGGACATACAAGCAAAAGCTGGCGGAGTCTGTAAGGTTACCACCTTACATGTAACATCACCACCTCTTTGTCCTTTTGTCTGTGACATCTTTTGGTTATCTCCACCTATCATTGGCCCTCTATCCAGCTCTCTTGTCCCAACATCCCCCCCCACCCCCTCCCAAACCAGCTTATATTTCACCTCTTTTCTATTTTTCCTTAGTTCTGTTGAAGAGTCATGTGGACTCGAAACGTTAACTGTGCTCCCTTCCACAGATGCTGCCAGACCTGCTGAGTTTTTCCAGGTATTTTTGTTTCTGTAAGGTTACCACTTGCTGGAAAATTCCCATGTGGATTACCTGACCAACTTATTCAGAGAGAACAGAATGTCACACCTAAAAGGTGTGACATGGTCTACTTCAGACAGAGCCACTTCAAAGGAAAAGATACAATGCAAACTGAACTGTAATCTCCTGTGATTGTGGAGATAATGGAAAATGATTACCAACTCAGCTGAAACCACCTCCTTTGAGTTATATCCCAGACTGTGAACATGAACTGAGTTGAAAAGAAAACAGATTTGGGTGAAAGGCAGGTTTTTTTTTTTCCTTTCCAGGAATACATAAGGAAAGGGGTTTAAAAAGCCAACTGCAAATCGGGTTGTGTGTGCTAGTCTGGTGTTCTGTTATGATGTGTGTGTGTGCTGTGAAGGTCACAGCTGAAGAACAGTAACTAGGCATCCCTGCACTTGCAGGTAAAAAGGTCTCTCTCTGATTTCTGGAAGCAAATTACATGTCAGCAAAGCCACAGTCGAAAAGGAAACAGGACAACACCTTTCAGCTAACCTGCAGAACCAAGAATCTCCAAAACAACTGCTCAGCTGCCAAAATCAGTGCTTGCGGAATCACCCCAACTTAACGGCCGCAACGTTTCACCATCCACTCTTCACAAACAAGCCAAAAGACTGATTCGTATATAATTTTTAACTTTTGTTTTTGTGCTCACCACCTCATTTCTAATCTGTGTGTACGAGTGTTGTGTTTTTATTATTTTTTCTTGTGTTTAGTAACTTCTAAACTCACTCTTTCTTTGACTCAAGACAGCCTGGTTAAATTGGTTCCTTCTAAAACATAAATACATTTCGACTGGGGAAAGATATCCACAATGAAAAGGATCCTTTTTAAATTAACCTTGTTGCAACCAACTGATGGGGCTAAATAAAGAAAGAGAGCAGTTCATCCCTCCTCACCTGGGGTCATCACAAATTGGGGGACCTAACCTGGGAAACAGTCGTAATAGCACATAAATAGTAAAAGGGTGGAAAAACTAAGAATAGGGATGATTAAGGATCAAAAAGGGGATTTACATATGGAGGCAGCGGGCATGGCTGAGGTGTTACATGAATACTTTGCATCTGTATTTACCAAGGAAACAGATGCGACCCATGCCACAGTGACAGGGGAGGAAACTGTTACTAGAAGGATTCAAGATTGATAAGGAGGTGGTATTGGATAAACTGTCAGTACTTAAAGTTGACAAGGTACCGGGACCAGATGAGATGCATCCGAGGATATTGAAGGAAGTGAGGGTGGAAATTGCAGGGGCACTGGCCATAATCTTTTAGTCTTTCCTAGATTCAGGGGAGCTGCCAGAGGACTGGAGAATTGCAAACATTGTACCCTTGTTCAAAAAAGGTGCAAGATTAAGCTCAGCAATTGCAGATTGGTCTGTTTAACTTCAGTGGTGGGGAAGCTTCTAGAAACAATTATTCAGGAAAGAATTAATACACTATAAGCTTACCATTGGTGATCAATGTTTTCAGTCACATGGAAAAATGAGAGTTGATTAGGAATGGATTTCTTAAGGGAGAATTGTGTTTAACTAAGTTGCTGGAGTTTTTTGAAGGGGTAACAGAGAGGGTTGATGAAGGTAATGCTGTTAATGTGGTGTGCATATACTTCCAAAAGGCATTGTCGATACAATGCCAGACAACAGACTCGTGAGAAAAGTTACAGCCCATGGAATAAAAGTAGTAACATGGATACAAAATTGGCTGAGTAATAGGAAACAGCGAGTACTGATTAATGGATATTTTTCGGGCTGGAAGAAGTTTAGTAGTGGAGTTCCCCAGGGGTCAGTATTAGGACACTTGCTTTTCCTGATATATATTAATTATCTAGATCTTAGTGTGCAGGGAACAATTTCAAAGTTTGCAGATGATCCAGGAAGCACTGTAAACTGTGGGGAGGACTGGGCAGAATTTCAAAAGGACATAGACATGTTGGTGGAGTAGGCAGATGGGTGGCAGATGAAGCTCAATGCAGAGAAGTGACAGGAAGAACATGGACAGAGAATATTAAATAAGGGGTACAACTCTAAAGGGTGTGCAAGAGCAGAGGGACCTGGGTGTATATGTGTATAAGTCATTAAAGGTGACAGGACAGGAGGAGAGAGCAGTTAATAAAGCATACAGTATCCTGGGCTTTATTAATAGCAGCATAGAGTACAAGAGCAAGGAGGTTATGCTGAATTTGTAAATGACACTGGTTAGGCCTCAGTTGGAGTATTGTGTATAGTTCTGGGCACCACACTTTAGGAAGGATGTGAACACGTTGGAGAGAGTGCAGAAGAGGTTGACAAAAATGGTTCCAGGGATGCTAAAATTCAGTCATGAAGATAGATTGGAGAAGCTGGGACTGTTTTCTTGGAGAGGAGAAGGCTAAGAGGAGATTTGATAGATGTGTTCAAAATCATGAGGGGGCTGGACAGAGTAGATAAGGAGAAACTGTTCCCGCTCATAAAAAGATTGAGAATGAGAGGGCACAGATTTAAAGTGACTTACAAAAGAAGCAAATGCAATGTGAAAAAAACGTGCGTGGATCGGGTCTGGAATGTACTGCCCTGGAAGTGTGCTGGAGGCAGGTTTAATCGAGGCATTCAAGAGGGCATTAGATGATTATTTAAATAGAAACAATGTGCCAGGTTACGGGGAAAAAACAGGAAAATGGCACTGAGTCATAATGCTCATTTGGAGAACTGGTGCAGACACAATGGGCCAAATAGCTTCCTTCTGCACCGTAACAATTCTGTGATACTTCTCCAGAATGGCCAATGGGCACAATATGCTGCACTTACACTACAAGCTTACCATTGGCACTCAATGTTTTCAGCTTCACACAGACATCAAACCCGCGTGCTGTAAACTGGGTGCCAAAGCCAGAACGGAGTGAAGACTACCTCCTTTGTTTTACATTGACTTCAAGCCATGTTCTGACTCCAGATTCAGGCAGCAGTTGCAGTATAACTACTGGATCAGCATGAAGTGAAACCACCTTGCCTGGACATTATAGCCATAGTACAAGGTCAAATTTCATTTAATTCATTCTTCTATCTGCTCCCAGCTACAGGTTGTCCTGTTAAACCCTGTGCTTGCCATTAGGGAACTTGCTCTGTCAGTGTATTGGTCCAGTCAGCAATGAAACAGGATGTTATCAGTTTGTTCTCGAGTGAAGTATGCTGAACTTTTCAATGACCTGCGATCTTTTCTTTTAGGACAATATTAGAAGCCAGGTAACTAAATGTTTTAAGAGGAAGTAAAGTTTAAAGCAGCTGTTTGAGCAGAAAATTTGGCAAATTTGTTTAAGATTAACGCTACCCAATATTCTGTCCTCTTCTTGAAGGGCTAACTTCTAGGGTACAATTCCACAAGCATTAACCACAATCTGTTCAAGAGACCACTTTTGATATCTGAGTCTGACCTGGGGAGGGAGGTGGAAAACAAAACGAAGCTGGGTCCTGACTACATTTGATATCAAGCACTTTTGAGCAGGGTTCATTGGATAACCCACAAGCTTTGATTCCAGACTCATAGCCCAGGCACACTGAAGCCAGTTGTCATATTCTACCATCACCTCACAGAGATCAGATAACCTGTTCCGTATGACTCTGTGAGCACTGGCACTGCCTCTACCAACTGATACCATCAGGGAGCTGGCTCATTTTTGCAACTGCTTGTGAAATGCTTTTAAGATAATAGTCCAAATAATGTCATATCAGCTTCCAGTGGGAGTATCTAAATTACATTACTTTTTCATGAACTTTTGCCAAAGTCTGTTGAAGGCATAATAAAACGCTAGCAACAAAGACGCATTTGCATTTATACTATATAGAGGCTGAGTGATGGAGTTAATGACACAAATCAATTTGCTTTAACAAAATGCAGAAAATATTTAATGATGATTAATCCACAAGCCACGTCACATTTTCAGTGGAGTGCTGAACAAATGCCTTTTTGACCCTTGCTCCTTCCCTACTGTGCACCAGTAGCAGGTGCCAGCTGCCTTGAAGTTATGATTGTAATGTCTTCTTCATCACCCTTTTCTCACTACATTTCCACCCGTCTGACCACAATCTGACCCTAACTGAGAGCTTTCCCCTCACCACCCAAACTCCATTAAGCTGGCAGGATACAGATAGACTGACACACACCAGCTGTCTAGCCTCCAGGCATGACCATTGCACCAGCAATGCAAATAGTCCCTTCCATTCACTCCATTATCTTTTCATCCTTTAGAAATTAAGAACCGAGCAACTACACATAAAGCATATAAATAGGCTGAAGTATTATAGCCAACTATTTTACAAATAGTTATAATTAATTAAGCTGGATATAATTTATAAAAAACTTACGATGTTGTGAGACATAGACAGCAGCTGTTCCTTCTTTTCAAACAAACATATTTTATACAGAAGCCCATAAGTTTTACTGCAGAGTCAATAAAATGAGATTTTTCTAATTATTCTAAATGCAATGTAATTCTAGGGCAGTGACATTTTGTTCAAAGTACTCTCATTTTATACTGGAACTAAGACTAATGTTCCCTCTAAATTTCCCAGTTGTGCGGCTGTGCAGCAGTCCAAAATTTACTGCGCAGGGGACAAACAGGCAGTGCCACAAGAAGCGTTTCCTTTAAGATGTGTGCATGTGTGGTTGCGTGGCATTCTTAAAACGACCGTGCAGTGCAACAAATGAGCTGTGCACGGCCGGCACAGGGAAATTAGAAGGAATGTTGACCAAGGCTTATCAAAATTTACTTTGATTTCATTTTTCTAAACACCCATTTCCTTTTTGGATCCTGCAGTGATGAAGCTTCTCTCTCTGGTATCCTGCTTTGTGATTGTCCCAGTGAGGTCAGGGTGGTCTGAGATTGCAGCACCCCTTAGCTTCTATAATGTGTGGAGAACACTCTGCATCCATGGTTAAAACTTCAGCTTTAAGCAACAACTCGCACTTACAAAGCACTACAATGTAGCAAAACATCCCCAGGCACTTTACAGGAGCATAATTGACACAATTTGACACTGAGGCACAAAAGCAAAATTTTCCAGATACTGGAAATCTGAAGCAGAGGCTTAAAATGCTGGGAACACTCAGCAAGCCAGGCAGCATCTGTGGAGAAAGAAACACGTTTGTGCTTCTGTCTGATGACCTTTCATCAGAAATTCTTCCAGTTTTGATGAAAGGTCATTGCCTTGAAACATTAAATATGAATATCACTCTCTGCAGGTGCCACGTAATCCAGAGTATTTCTAGCAATTTGTGTATTTGCTAAATAGATATTAGTGCAGGTGACTAAAAGCTTGGTCAAAGAGGTATGTTTTAAGCAGCCTCTTAGAGAAGGACAGAGAGATAGTGGCAGTGAGTTTTAGGGAGGGAATTCTACTACTTAAGGCACTAGACCCACCAATGCTGGAACAGTGGAAATCAGGAGCCAGACAAAAGCCTCAAGAAAATATCCATGTATATACATATGATAGCCTACGTATTTATACAGATGACTTTAAAGCTAATGCCTTCTATTTCAACTCTTACTTTTAAATATGATTCCCACATGTTTGCAAATAACATGTCAGTTTTTGCTTAGTTAGAAGTACCCTCACATGAGTCAAAGGACTGTAGATTCTGATCATTTTGAAAACTTAAGCATGTAATGAATGGAATACTGAGACAGTGCTGCACTGTTAAATGTGACATCTTTCCATTAAGGCACAGAAGATTTCTCCTGATACCGTGGTCAATATTTGTCCCAAAACTAACATCACTAAAACAGATTATGTTGTTATTACTTAATTGCTGTTAGTAGGATTTTGCTGTGTGAAAACTGGTTGCCGAGTTTCCTCCATTACAACACTAACTACATACTTACATACTTCATTGACATGAAGCACTTTGGAACATCTTAAGATTGTGAAAGGTGCTATATGTAAGTACAAGTTCGTTCTTTCCTAATCATCTAGGATTGTGACTACTAATATTGATGCAGGCCACAACATGTGACAGCAGTGGTACGCATCAGTTATTCTCATTGGACTGTGACAAGGATATCTTTGTTTTCTCAGAAATGATTGAAAAGATGATTAAAACTAATTAGGCCTTTTCAGTATAAAAGGTTTGGAATATAGGGGCAAATTTCCATCCTTATTTCTCTTGGCCTAGAGCTTTGTGAGATAGGAATACAGGTGCAGGTTTGATTCATGAACTCCGTAGAGCTCAGTATAGAGTGTTGAACATCCGGTCCTGTTTACAGGTTATAAAGTGCAGGTGTGGATTGTAGACATGTGCGGGATCTGGCTCGGCTGTGGCTTTGTGCCAGGTCATGAGTTAAAACCTTCAGGAGATAAGGAGCTATTATAACTAAATTTATGGATCTGAACATTTGTAATGTATCTGGGATCTTACAACTCTGTGTTGTCCATTAAGTTCCAATTACACAAAATGATAGCCATGAAATATCTTCCATTAACCCAGCTGGCTATCACACTGCTGCTTCATTTACATTTTCTTCAGATGCAAAATATGAGTTCCCAACTCATAACCTGCATTTAGATTAAGACTCTATTGTTGAAATGTTAATCTGCCTTTCAGATGCTGTTTGTCAACAATATATGTCAGGTGTTCCTATGGGTGATGGCTCAGTGCAGGAGCTGAAATCCTGAGGTCCCTGTTAATTGAGCAAGCTGATGATATCCTCTAAAATATTATACCAATCACTCAACCATGGTTTTATTCCCAAGAGACAACTTCCAGAAACAGCAAAACTCCCTAACTCTAGTTGAGTCAAAACTTGTTAGGTCAGAGTCAATGCTGGAGACTCTTCAAGTAATCTATAATGTAGTGTGACTGCTTGCCAGACTTCTGAAGTAGCAGGGAACAAAACCCAAGGCAGAAAAAATTGTAGTTCCTAATAAACAGTCTGAGATTAAGCCAGTCTGTTTGCAACCTTGGTGTCACATTTAATCCTAAGAGCTTCCGACCTAATATTTGTGCCACCTCTCTAAGACTGACTATTTCCACCTCCATAAAATTATACGAACATATGAAATAGGAGCATGAGTGATCTTATTGAATGGTGAAGCAGGCCCCTCGAGCCTGCTTCACCATTCAATAAGGTCATGGCTGATCTGATTGTAACCTCCACTCCACATATCCACGATAATCTTTCATTCCCTTACTTATCAATAATCTATCAGCCCCTGTCTTAAAAATATTCAAAGACTCTGCTTCCACCGCCTTTTCAGGAAGAGAGTTCCAAAGACTCACGACCCTGTGAGAGAAAAAAATTGCTCAACTTTGCCCCTGTCTCACTCCTGTACTTGTTGATCTACATTCGCTCTCAGTCAAGTAACATCTTGTTTTCATCCCTGTTTTCAAATCCTTCCATGGTCTTGGCCTTCCTCTCCGCCAACTCCACAACCCTCCGAGATATCTTTGCTCCTCTAATTCTGGCACCTTGTGCATTCCCAACTATAACGGCTTCACCATTAGTGGGTGTGCCTTCAGCTCTCTAGGCCCAGAGCTATGGAATTTCCTCCCTACTGCTCTCTGTCTCTCTACCTTGCTTTCCTCCTTTAAAACACTTATTAAAACCTACCTGTTTGATCAAGCTTTTGGTCATCTGATCTCATATCTCTTTATGTGGCTCAGTGTTGTACTTTGTTTTATAATGTTCCTGTGAAGTGCCTTGAGATGTTTCATGATGTTAACGCCACTACAGAAATAGGAATTATATAAATTGTTGTTGAACACACAAAGTGCGAGATAGAACACTCAAAGCACAAGATAGGACACGTTTGGAAAAATTGATCTGGATGTAACAGGGGCTGTTAATGGAATGTCCATCACCTGCTAGATTCCACCCAGCTTCCCAACCTAACCAGTTTACAATCTTGACGTCATGTTAGATCCTGAGCTGAGTTTCAGACTCTGGGTCATCCTCATTATGGACATCGTCTACTTCCATCTTTGCAACAATACCTGCCTGCACTTTACCTCAGTCCCTCTGATGCTGAACCCCTCATACATGCCTTTAGCACCCCCACGCTAGACTGCTATAGCATCATCCTTGGTGGCCATCATTTCTTACACTCTCTTGTCCTGCATAATATATCCTGATCACTATCACCTCTGTACTCAATGCTGTAGGCTGCTTCCCTATCCCTCAGCACCTTAAATTTAAAATTCTTGCCTTCATCTTTAAATCTATAGCCAATCCCCACCCCATCTCTGCAACTTCCTCCAGCACTACATCCTCCCTCAATCACCCAGCTTCTCTGATTCTAACCTTCACTCTGTTCCCCTATCCCTTTATTTTCAGTTGCCTGGGTTCTGTCCTCTGAAATTTCCTCCCTAAATCTCTCCACCTGCCTTCTTTGAAAATGTCCTCAAATCTATCTCTTTGACCAAGATTTCAGTCACATCTGTTAATTGCTTCTTTCCTGGTCTGACTTTTATTTTCTTATAAGCTGTCTGTAGGGAACCTAGGACACTTTTATTTTAAAGGTGCTTTACAAATGTTTTATATGAGGGTTAGGAAAAAGCCAAAGATAGAACCTTTGGCACAATGGATGAAACCACATGAGCACAGGAGTAGGAATATCTGCAGCAGATGCACTAGTTACATTGATAGAGATAGAATTCAAACCATGAAAGTACACTGCCACAAATGTGAACAATGGAATTTGAGGAGGCATGGACAACTGTATTGAAAGCTGCAAAGAGGCAGTGCTACAGGAAAGGAGTAGGGATGTGAGACTAATTGGATAGGTCTTACAGAAGAGCTGGCACAAGCATCATATGCTGAATGGCCTCCTTCTGTGCTGTAAGATTCCATGATTGAGGTTTCAACTCTTGACGGGGCATCACAGATGATGTGTGTATCCTAATAAAGTCTTTGTGAAGCTCCAATAGCAACAGGAGGAGCTGCAACTTTGGACTGGCCTGAAAATCAAGCCAGGCCTGTCCAAGTTGGTAAAACCATAACACCAGCTGAAAACCCACATATCAAGCACTAGACGTATTACAGGACTAGGATTTCCTGCAGTCCTTTATGCTTACAGTGCAGGCTGCAGTATTATTGTGATTTCCCATTGCAGTATAGCAACAGTGAATCAGTGCCAAAGGATAGCTCAGCAGTTATTAAAATATACTCAATGCAATATCCTAATTCCATATTCATGTAAAACCAAGGATTTACACATTCATATTTCAGAACTAAAACTTGAAAGAAGCAGCGTTATAAAAGGGAAAGGGAGAAAAATACTTCACAAGAGCACTGATGACTCACTTAGTCACGGAGTAAGAGCTGTCATAGTACTAGGCTTGCTTTGACTGATCACATTAAATGAAGATAGGAATGTTAAAATTGGGTGAAGGAGGTTGCAACAATCAGCTTGGATTCCTGTTCACAAGAACTATTGGTCATTAATAATATAGCAACGCATAATACAATGAATAATTCATAGTACAACATGGACTTAGACCGGGATTTTCTGGTCCCACCTGCAACGAGAATTGACCAGCCAATGGTCACATAGACCTACCTTCTTAAGTATTCCAACAATTTCTTCATAGAAGGCCTGAAACACATCTTTGCATCTTAAACATCTCCAACATTTTGTTTCACGCTGATACTTTACAGCCCAGATTGCACATCTGAGGACCAACAATCTGAGTGCAGCTCAACATAAGCATCTGTCTTCCTCTAAGCCCTGACTCTAAGGAAGGCTGTCCATACATTAGTTTATGTCATTTCTGATCCCTGATAGCTCAGTTTCACTCTGCTGGATTTTTGATTCCACACGTACTAGATAATTATAACAAAACACTTGTAAGTGCAGAAACAGTGGAACTAAGGATCCATTAGCACTTTTGTCACATTGGTTTGGTTAGTAGAAATCTCATCTGAGTCAGAAGGTTGAACATTCAAGTTCCACTTCAGGACATGAATACATTATTGAGGTATGGTGTATTCAGGAAATATTGCTACTGTTTGGGTCAGATATTAAAGCAAAAGCTTTTCCCATGGATCCTTTGGTGGCGCTTGTAGTAATTGAAGAAGAGCAGGGAGTTTACCTGCTGCCCTGGACAATATTCCTCCCATAAGAATAATCACTAAAAAAAATTAACTGGTCATTTATGTCACTGCTACTTGGGGACTTTGCCGTGCCGAGATTAGCCACCATGTCTGCTCACATAGCAACAGCTTTAAAATAATTCATTGACCATAAAGTGCTTTGGGAAATTTCTGCAAAACACTATGTAAATGCAAATATTCCTTTTATATAATTGATTTAAAAAGTATTGGATAGAAATCAAATCACAAAATTAATCCAAGCTATTAATCCTTTTTTTTAAAAGGTTTCAAAAGCTTCTCTCTTTTGTCAATATGCTGTTTGTTTCTATATTCTTTCCTTTCGCCCTTTCTCCATCTCTTCTTCTGCTCTCAACCATAGGAACAGGAGTAGTTATTCAGCTGTTTGTGCCTTTTCCACCTCTCACTTAGATCTGTACCTCAACTCCATTTGCTCTCAAATAGGAATGTAGGAACATGAGCAGACCATTTTGCCCTCGAGCCCATTCCACCATTCAATGAGATCCTTTGCTGATCTGTGACCTAACTTCATATACCTTCCTTTGCCCCATATCCTTTAATATATTTTGGTTAACAAAAATCTACTAATCTCAGTTTAAAAATTAGCAATTGATCTAGCATCCATTGCTGTTTGAAGAGGAGAGTTCCAAACTTCTACCGCCCTCTGCGTGTAGAAGTGTTTCCTAATTTCATTCCTGAAAGGTCTGGCTCTACTTCCTATGCTCTGGCCAATAGGTCCTAGACTCTCCAACCAGCAGAAATATCTATCCTATCTGTTCCCCTTAATAGCTGGAAAATTTTGATCAATCCCCTTTATCCTTCTAAATACCAAGAAATACAACCCAAGTTTGATCATTTCTCCTCATAATCAAACCTGTGGAATCCAGATATCATTCGGTAGTCCGTTCAAGGTCAATCTATCCTTCTTAAGGTGTAGTGCCCAGAACTGCTCACAGTACTCCAGGGTTTTGTTTAGCTGCAGTATGACTTTCAACTTCTTCTATTTACTCCATGTTGTTTGATTATCTTCGTGAACAAAAAAATCTATCCACCTGTCTAGAAACTTTCAATTGACCCAACAGTCTTTTAGACAAACTGTTCCAGATTATCAGTATCCTTTGTGTGAAAAAAGTGTTTCTTGATTCCTAGCTTGCTTTGCTCTAATTTTAAGATTGTGCCTACTTGTCTGGATTTCCTTACCAAAGAAAGTAGTTTTTCGTATCTATCCTATCAAATTCCTTTATAATTTTAAACACTTCAATTAGATCACTCTCAATCTTCTAAACAAAATGAAATACAATTCATGTTTATTCAAACTGTCATCGTAATTTAATCTTCTAGCCTTTGTGCCATTCAGGTGAATCTGTGCTGTATCCCTTTTAAAGCTAATATATTCTTCTGGAGGCATGGTGCTTAGAACTGAATGCAGTCCTTCAGATAGGGTCTGACTTTTGTATTCTAACTTGAGATAAAGGCCACCATTGCATTAATCTGTTTGATTACGTGTGTACAAATTCACTAGATTTTATCAGCTTGTGTATCTGAACAACAAAATCCTTTTGCTCTTTCACAGCTCCTGGTCTTTCACCATTTGAAAAATATTCTGACTTGGGTGACATCACACTTCCCCACATGATTCTTTAAGATTGCTCATTTATATCACAGCTGAGCCTGATCATGTCCTCATAAGCTGTTCACGCTTGTTTACTTTTCCCTTTCCTAGCTCAGGGCATTGAGGCCAACTGCAGTGTACCCGTTACGGCCCCAGCCAAGATCAGCTAATTCAGCGGAGCCTGGGACCATCTATATCCGTGTGGCTCAGACACTGGGGCTTTTAAGGAGTTGACACATTCTCAGTAAACTGCTTCCTATTAGTCATTAGAGTCTCATTACTCAAAGCTATTAAACAATTCACAAGCCATTCTTTTTAATACTCAAATATTACTTATCAACACACTGAAAGATGAACCGGTGGCTATTAGCAGCCATTGTGTTCATTAAGGTCTAATTGTCTTTAAAAACATATTTGATGAATAACCAATGAACAATCAATAACATTATTTTTTAATCTCAGTGTGAAAATGAGAATAATCTAATATCCCACCCCGTTGGTGCAGTGTTCAGTCTGGCTTACATCTCCATGCTTCTGAGATTTATATCCTGATGGCAAGGTAATATAAACATATGATCAATGAGTCATATCATTACTGGTAATGACCCCCTGCCGGCCTGCTCCCACCCACTGAAAAGCTGCCCCCAAGGCTTTCAATGCTGTCCATCTAATTCTCTCCATGATCCCCTGCCTGCTGCTTTTATCTTGGACATCCATTCCATCCAGCATCTCAGAAGTAATTTTATACACAACAGAGAGCTGGTGGCATTGATTTTTCACTCAACGTTCAGTTCCCATCTGAATAATTATCAATTTTACTGCCTCATAAAGGGAACAGTCAAAGTTTTAAATCAATTCAGGAGAGCTTCCGAGACGGCAGAAAAACTATGCATGAGGAGAAAGGTCAAAGTTGCCTGTGACCTCGGGAGATGATGTCAGGTATTGCTCTACTGAATAGCTGACATAAGAGGCGCTCAATATGACATGATTAGTGCTAATTCTAATCATATTTATGCTGAGTACAAGAGACCAATGTTATTAATAATTGAATATTCTAAAAGGGAGCACTCAACATGAAGGTTTTTCTCTACTAACCCCAGGAGTGTTTACTGTTAAGAGATTAAAGTGAAAAATAATTTACTTGTCCAGGTCCCAATCCTAAAAGTTCCATTGGCAATGTTCTGTCATTTTTTAAATATTACCATCATATAGATTAAATTCACTTATTGACAGAGATTGGCAGATCATACAACAAACTGATGCCCATGATTCATCATTCATATAATAAGGTGGTTTATCAGTTCTGATGCTTGCACTGTGGCAGAGCAGCTGACATCTGGTCTGTTAAAAGGGTCAACATTTCAGCCAGGCTGCAGTAACATTGCCACACCAAAAATGGACAAATTAAGCAGTACTTTCTTTGTTCCCAATCCTGACAGAAGTCCGCCAACGGCATGAAGAGCAAACCAGCTTTGGCTGCTCTCTCTAGTGCAGAACTGATGTTGCGTAACTGTCATGTTAAAAGTACAGTATAAAGGGACAAGAAAGCGATTTCCATGAAAAAAACTTTAGGAAACAAAGAAAATTACCAAAACCTGATAAATGCATAGCTACTCTCAGGTCATGATTTCTTTAAACTACAGATAATAATGGTCAATTTGCAAACATCTCTACCACAGCCCATTTAATAATTCATTGAGTAATTCAGTCACACAACAGGAAAGCATTTAACAGTGAAAACATATTTGACACAAAATTATTAGAATTTTAAATCTATCAATATCTCTCGAAGTAAATTTTTACAGTAGAGTGGACATATTGCTTTTACTGCTATAACATTAAATAAGATAGCTGGAAACACACTCACTCTGATTAGAAATTCTACACAATAAGAGTGAATAGAAAGTGGAATGGAATTCTATATAATGCAAATGGATTACAAGGAGTTTAGTCTACTGATACAGCATATAATGATAATGGTAGATTGCTTGGTCCACAGGGATTCTAATAGTATGGGAGTCAATGAGAAGTGGTGCGGCCCCCCTGGAATTCAGTCTAATGGGAGTGATTTGTACTAAGTTGGGTTTTTAAGATTCTATGTAATAGGCGATTGACAGAAGCATCAGAAGGAAGATGAGAAAGATTGGTTTTGCTACAATGGGTTGTCATGGTCTGGAATGCCCAGCCAAGAAAAGGTGTTGCAGTTTCAATTGGAATTTTCAAATCAAAATTGAATATATACCCGAAAAGGAAAAAAATGCAGGGGTTTGGGGAAAGGGCAGAGAATGTGACCAAGTGATTAGTTCTTTCAAAGAACTGACTCAGGCATGATGGACTGAATGGTCTCCTTCTGTGCTATAAGATTCTCTGTGTTAGATTTTATGGCTCCCCAGGGGCAGGTTAGCATGTGGGCAGGAGACACATAAAATTGGGTACTATGCTGTGGGTACCATGCCCACTAATATCTTGTAAGGATGACTCAGTTTCAAATTTTGTTTGATAACACTTCTGTGAAGCATCTTGGGATATTTTACTACATTAAAGGTGCTGTATAAGTATAAATATATGATGTTATTGTTTTGGTAGAGTGTGCAGGTTTGCTTATGGTCTGTGATACTGAACCTGTCTAAAATGCAAAAATGTAATAAAGACCAAGTAGATTGAGCTAAATTTTTAGGCTAGCGGCGGCTTGAAGCTCCATGAAGGAAACCCGAAAATAAAGCAAGTTAGGTCTTGGGTTTTGGGCGGGAAGTGGGGGATTGTTGGGGGGGGGGGGGGGGGGTGTCGGTGGTGGGGGGGAGACGCGCCTCCATCAGAAGCCCCTTCTGACTATGGTGCCCTCCCATGAAGACCCAGTGACCCAGGGCTTCCCTCCCACTACACCCCCAAACCCTGGCCTACCTCCTGAGGTCCAGATCACCCCCTCCCGCCCCCCAGTAAACCTCTTTCCCGCCCTGGGACCCTGACACTTACCTGGGTCTCTCGTTCCTGGAACTGGTCTCAGGCAGCTCCGTGCAATTCCTCTTCCGGTTACTGGAGCACCACTGCTGCAGGGACTGGAGAGCTGTCAGCCAATCAGGTTGGTCGGCAGCTCTCCAAGGCAGGACTTCCTCCCGAGTGAGGGGTGGAGGTCCCGTCTACTGCCAATCAGCGCTCATTTGAGCATAAGATAGCCGCAGGGCAGTGGAGTCGGTGGGGATGCGTCCCCCGCTATTCTTAAAATTCAGGCCATCAACCTTTCTCCCAAAGGTATGACTGGTCTGCTGTGCGTTTCCAGCGTCTTCTGGAATTGTCTGGATTCTGAATGTATTGCACAAAATAGCTAAAAACACAATTTAGAAAGAAATAATTTCTTTCTCAATGTGAAGTTTCCTTCAGACAGAAATCCCACAAGAATTTATAGTCAGTATTAAGAAAGTAAATGTTGACTTTGATCTTTCAACATGCAATCCAAGAATGACGACATATTGGAGATAAAGGTGATCAATTTCAGTTTAATACATTTAAATTCCCTTTGCAATATCTAAAAAAAAATGGATTTCAAGAATCTGTTTGCTGAAACTACTCATTTTGGTGAGTCCTATTGATTTAAATAAAAATGCTAGTAAAACCACACAAAGATGAGCTCTGGCACTTAATATTCCTTTAGGGTACCCTCCACAACACTGGAGGCATATGGCCAGACTCTCAGTCGACTAAAAGATCATGACTATAGCAGTTAGCAGTGCTTTAACCAGGTGTTCATGTCTACATGAGAAATACAGGAGCTGCTGCACATAAGGACCAACCTTTAATTATTTACTCTGCCTGTATAACCTGTTCCTAGAACATGTCGCTCCTTCAAGCTCTGTTCCTTGTAAATGCCCTCTACAATTGATGTGGCATGTCACCACCCTCCTCACCTACTAGCCACCTACCTCTCCAGAAACACTGTCTCCTGGGAGGGGCAGAACAAAGAGAAAAAGAAAAAATTCTCTCTAATTGCATTGAAGAATATAAGGGGTATGGATTGGGCAATGGTTAAATGAAAAACTGGTTGGAATAGAGGAAACAGAAAGTAGAAGGCTGAAGCAGTTTTCCACAGGTTTCTATTCTGTGAGAAGAGATTGGTTGGGCGAAGCATGATGCTTCCATGTTGTAATTTTGATGTGATTCTAATAGATGACATTTTTACAAGTAGCATTCTTCAATGCACTAACTCCAGTAACAATGAAAGTTTCCTATGTGACAATGTTACCTCATGAAAATATCCTATAATTAGCATAAGCAGAAATTACAGTGAGTTTAAATTCACAGGAACATAAAAAATTGCAGAGAGAAACAAATTTGTTTTTGGTTGATCACACAACCCTGGGCTTTATAGGCAATGTGCTGAAAACAAATGCCACACACTGCTATTTCTCTTATTAAAACTCATCATCCTGGAAGCCATTTCATTGAAGAAAAATCAAAAAGAAATCTAGTGCCTTCTTTAAATACAACAGCACTTGTATAATTAGTGAATGTTCATCTATGCGAAATGGAGAACAGGACATAAAAAACAGGATATTCAAAAGCAATAATGTTGGCCATCACACAGCAGAAGTCTTTTAATTGTATCCTCTGTGGATCTGATAGTGAATCTTAGCATCTCGACAGATACATGAGTATCATTGCCAGCTTGGCTCAGATGGTAGCACTCAGTCAGAAAATTATAATAAAAAAAATGTTCCCTGAACTGGTGCCAAACAGTTCATTTCCCCTTAACAATTCTTAACTCTTCAAGGCTACAGTTAGGTCCAAGACTTGAGTACTTCTTCCACATCTGAGCAAGTTCTTCACCATCTGCTCTTTCTTTTTATTCATTCAGGGAGGAGGTGGTATAGTGGTATTGTCACTGGACTGGTAATCCAGCGACCCAGGATAATGCTCTGAGGAACTTTGTTCGAATCCTGCCATGACATATGGTGGAATTTGAATTCAATAAAAAATCTGGAATTAAGTCTAATGATGAAACCATTACCGATTGTTGTAAAAACCTTCTGGTTCACTTATGTGCCCCCTTTAGGGAAGGAAATCTGCTGTCCTTACCTGGTCTGGCCTACGAATCTGCAATAATGTGGCTGACTCTTAAATGTCCTCTGAACGAATTAAAATTGGGGATGGACAATAAATGCTAGCCTAGCCAGCGACACACATGTCCTGTGATCAAATAAAAAATAAATTCTTAAACCACTGCAGTTTGTGTGGTGTAGGTCCACCCACAGTGCTATTAGGGAGGGAGTTCCAGGATTTTGATCCAGCGACAGTTAAGGAACTGTGATATATTTCCAAATCAGGATGATGAGTGACTTGGAGGGGAACTTGGTGTTCGTGTGCATCTGCTGCCCTTGTTCTTCCAGGTAGAGGTTGCAGGTTTGGAAGGAGGATTGAGAAATACTGCAGTGCATCTTGTAGAGGGTACACATGACTGCCACTGTGCATTGGTGGTACAGGGATTGACTGTGGTCAAGGATGAGGTGCCAATCAAGCATCGATGAGCAAGTTATTGCTGTGTACGTGTGGCCAGATGTCTGGCTTTCAGATGGTCCATCTTTATGTCTGGCATTTTGTGCCTTAGTACATTTTCCTCAGTGAAGCCCCAGTAGATGACCTGTACACTTTCCTTTCCCCATCTGCATCAGCCTCAAAGTGACTGGCACACAAAAAGTAGGTTGATTTTCATAATCTCCCCACCCACCTCACTGTCACTGTCTCTTGAAGTCCGATGAAGCTCCATACTTAATGATGTCACACTGTATGAGATGAATTCATCGCTGCGCTGCGCAATACCAGCACAATACAGTGGCTTCCAACAGCGGCTACCATATTGATAGCACTGTCGATAACAGCATCCATACTTTGCTGATGATTGAGAGCGGACTGTTGGGGCAATAATAGGTTGGATTGGATTTTTCCTGCTTTCTGTGGACAGGACATACCTAAGCAATTTTTAAGTTTGTCAGGTAGGTGCCAAAGTTGTAGCCTTACTGGAAAAAGGCGCAGTTCTGGAGGCAAAAATCTTCATGGATACTGCTGGGATGAGGGCAGGGCATTTTGCTATATTGAGTGACTTCAGCCATTTCTTGATATCATGCAGAGTGAATCAAATTGGCTGCTGACTGGCAGCCATGATGGTGGAGTCCTCAGGGGTAGGCACGGATGGCTCATCCACTCGGCACTTCTGACTGAAGATGGTTGCAAATGCTTCATCTTGGTTACTTGCACTGATGTGCTGGGCTCCCCCATCACTGAGGATGGGGATGTTTGAGGACTATCCTCCTCCCATTCATTATTTAACTGCCCATCACCTTTCCCAACTGGATGTGGCAGGACTGCAGAGCTTTGATCTGATCTACTGTTTCTGGGATTGCTTAGCTCTGTCTACAGTATGCTGCTTCTATTGATTAGCATGCATGTAGTCCTGCATTCCAGCTTCACCTGGTTGGTATCTTAGTTTCAGGTATGGCTCATGCTGCTCCTGACATGCTGTCCTCATTGAACCAGGATTGGTTTGGTGTAATGGTGGAACGTGGGGTGAGGTTACAGGTTGTGGTTGAATACAATTCTGCTGCTGCTGATGGCCCACAGAGCCTGTTACTAAGCCCTGTATAGACTGATAACTTTTAAAAGATAGTTGAATTTTCAATGACTGAAAGGGTCACACATGATTTCAAGTTTTACGACTTTTACTGTTTTTTTTTGTTCATCCACGGGATGTGGGCTTTGTTGGCTGGGCCAGCTTTTATTGCCCATCCCTCATTGCCCTTGAGAAGGTGGTGGTGAGCCCCGTTCTTAAACCGCTGCAGTCCATGTGGTGTAGGTACACCCACAGTGCTGTTAGGGAGGGGGTTCCAGGATTTTGACCCAGCGACAGTGAAGGAACAGCAATATATTTCTAAATCAGGTGGTGAGTGACTTGGAGGGGAACTTCCAGGTGGTGGTGTTCCCATCTACCTGCTGCCCTTCTTCTTCTAGATGGTAGTGGTCATGGGTTTGGAAGGTGCTGTCGAAGGAGCCTTGGTGAATTCCTGCAATGCATCTTGTAGATGGTACACACTGCTACCACTGTGCATCAGTGGTGGAAGGAGTGAACGTTTGCGGATGTGGTGCTAATCAAGTAGGCTGCTTTGCCCTGGTCGGTGTCAAGCTTCTTGAGTGTTGTGGGAGTTGCACTCATCCAAGCAAGTGGGGAGTATTCCAGTACACTCCTGGCTTGTGCCTTGTAGATGGTGGACAGGCTTTGGGGAATCAGGAGGTGAATTACTCTCCGCAGAATTCCCAGATTTTGACCAACCCTGGTGGCTACCATATTTATATGGCTAGTCCAGTTCAGTTTCTGGTCAATGGTAGCACCCAGGATGTAGATAGTGGGGTTTCAGTGATGGTAATGCCATTGAACATCTAGTAACAAACTTGAAGCAACGTCGTCTAAACGCTATTCAGTTGACAACTTTTGCATTAAGCTACAGAAAAGATCCTCTATGTAACTTTTAATATGATTGGCAATCCCATGCTATGGTCACACTTTACTCTCTCCCTTAAGTGGACAGGTGATTCTCCTAGAACCAGTCCAAAGCTATTCTCCACTCCTGAAGGGCTGCGTCTTTTTTCCTTTTCCAGCTTGGTAACTTCTAAACCCTAAGCTGACTTTTACAGTGAGGGTTAGCCTGGAGATTCCTCCCTCAGTTACCCTCAGTGCTTCTTCCAAGTTGTTCATCAGTTGAGGTTGAGTGGTAGGTGGTAATCAGCAGGAGGTTTCCTTGCCAATATTTGATCTGATGCCATAAGACATCTTGGGAATAAATGTTGAAGACTCCCAGGGTCCCTCCTTTCCATGTGTATATCACTCTACCACCACTAGTGGGTCTTTCCTACTGATGGGACATGACATACCCAGAGATGGTATTGGAGGGATGGCTGTAAGGTAAGATTTGGTGAGTATGATTATGCCATCCTATTGCTTGACTAGTATGTGGGACAGCTCTCCCAATTTTGGCCCAAGTCCCCAGATGTTAATGAGGAGGATTGGGAAGAGTCAGCCTTTGCCGTTTCTGATGCCTAGGTTGATGGCAGGTGGTCCATCCAAATTTTATTCTTAGTCAGCTTTCTTTGGAGTGGGTTGATAGAACTGAGCCATTTCAGGGGATATTTAAGAGCCAACCACATTGGATTGCATTTTATGTGTCCCTGCCGGCTGTGTTTCTAGGGGGGGGGCAGCATGTAAAATAGGGTGGGTGCCAAACCCACGATCTTCCTACCCATTCCCAAGCTCATCCCCATAATAAGGCAGGTGGGCGGGTGTCGATATCAGCAGCCCAGCCATCATATGCAAATAGGTAATCAAGGATCAATCAGGTTTGATAACAAACCAATTGATCCTGAGAATATGTTGCCCACACCTTAAAACGTTTGGCTTTGGCAGCCGGTCAGGAGTGGACTGCCCGATTTTTTAAATGGTACCTTCAAAGGCAAGAAGTCCGGGGGTGGGGGGGGGTTCGATTTTTAGGGGCTGCGCTTTGCAGATCATGGGGCAGCCTTAAACCCCCCACACCCCATCCCTGATCAGCCAAAACCTTCCCTGGCCAAGTCCTGGATTTACTGGCTTTGGGGAGACCTGGGCCTTCTCCGTCTTCTTCTTGCAGTCCCGGCAGTGGTCATTAATGCACCCTTGGCATTGTTGGGACTGATAGAGCTGTTGGCCAATCTGGTTTGTCAGCAGCTTCCGCAAAATCCTACAGTGTCCTTGTTAAGCCTGCCTGCAGCGCAGTATAGCTGTAGGGCAGGTCGGCTCCATATTGATTTTACTTCCCAGGGTGGGTGGGCAAGCCATCCGCCTCCCCGTATTATTCAGCTCATTGCTGTGGATCTGGAGACACATGTAGGCCAGACTGAGTGAAGATGTCAGATTTCCTTCCTTGAAGCACTTTAGTGAACCAGGTGGGTTTTTATGACAATCCAGTAGTTTCCTGATAATCACTATTGAGATTAGCTTTGTATTCCAGATTTTATATTTAATTGATTTAAATTCCCCAGCTGTCATGGCGGAATGTGAACCCATGTCTTTGCAACATTAGTCCAGGCCCCTGGATTACAAGCCCAGTAACACTACCACTATGCTACTGTTCCTACTGATGGGCGGGATGCAAGAAATGCATGTGATGCAGTGGACAATTCTTCTCTCACATCTAACTTCAATCTCTCTCAACAACATCCTTTCTATCTATTTCTTCAATGTCATTTTGTTTTGTGCTTCTCTGAACTTTCCTTTCTCATTTCTACCAAGCTCCAAGTACACTGCCCTCCAAATACTTCCTCCTGCCTGCATTCCCTGTGTCTTGAAAGTAAGACTCATTGCACCATTTCCTATGACAGCTAATTTGTTCCTAGGATTGCAAAAATATGGAATTGAACATCTCTCAGTATTCCTTTCCTCCTATAATCTAGAGCCTTTTAAATCTTAAACATGGTAGTGTCACCTAATCAGTGAGTCTTCATTTATCTTATCTTCTCATGCTTTTTTCAATGTTGGTGGTGCTTTAGATTTATCAATATAAAAAATCCAAGCACTGTTATTAAGCATCACTCGAGTACAGGGGGAATAAATGGACAAGTGTTCCTTGATAGTAATTGTCTTCAATACCAGGGAAACCAATTAACAGGCATTAGTAAAGTGTAAAAGGACAACACATGTTAGTTATCTGGTGTAAAGGCCCAGTGTGATGCTGGCATTCTTCCATACTTTCTGATCAGTCGTTTCGATTGCAAGGAACAAAGGCCAGTTACCTGTTGTAGAAGCTCTGGGTTCTGCTGCATCGTGCAAAGTAATCGCTCCCCTTCTTGTGCCACCTGTCTCAATCTCAGAGATTTTTTATTACTTTTCGCCAGCTGCTTGAAGAGGTATGTGATGACAAAATCCAAACTTGCACAGCAAGCAGCTGAGATTTCTGTATCTGCAAGAAAAGAATGAGACAGTGAACTGAAGGGGTCTAGGCTTTTTTAATGCCATTTTTGTTGCAGTTTAGTCTCTTTTCTCAGAGGGTGAATAGGACAATGTCTGACATTGGGGAACGAGTTTCTGGGAGGAGGGGTTGTGTGGGACGTGGGAATGAGCTGGCTGGTGCTGAAAATGCAACAGAATTGGAGTTTTTGCTCAACTATTCCACGTTAATGAGACTTTCTCCCACTGACCCTACAAACTCCAATGAGTTCAGCATGATTGCTGGGATTACGGCCTTTGGAATTTGGGGGCCAATCATGGCAGTTGTGGAGGAATAGGGAAGTGCTTCACAGCAGGGGCATCTGAGGTATTTCCTATAATGAACTTCAGCTGTTTACCATGTAACCACATGGTATCACATTGACAATACAGAACACCAAATTCAAGAACACTTTGCTGAAGAAACTACTTTTGTTACTCACTGTAATATAGTTAATTCAATTAAAGCAACTTGTTAACCTTGAAATTAGACATTAAGAAGTGCATTCAAAATGTTTTGACACATAATTGGTTGCAATGAGTGTTCTTATTGAAACAGAGTATTATCTACACATTTTCCAGGAAATACTTTGTACATCAAAATATTTTTGCACAACAATAAGTGGGATCGCTGGAGCAGCAGACAGTGAATTCCTTGTCTCAATTCCAGTTGCCTGTCTCATGCCAGACCTCCCCACTCTCTAGTACTCAATATTTTCACTGCTGGTCCTTCTCACTATCTCTTTGTCATTCATCAGTCTCCCACTGGTGCTCCTTACTCTCATCTACTGATGTTCCCCACTCTCACCCACTAGTGTTCCTCACTCTCACCCACTAGTGTTCCTCACTTTCACCCACTGGTGTTCCTCACTCTCACCCCAGTGTTTCTCACTCTCTCACCCCAGTGTTCCTCACTCTCTCACCCCAGTGTTTCTCACTCTCTCTCCCCAGTGTTCCTCACTCTCTCACCCCAGTGTTCCTCACTCTCCTGTTGTCATTCTGGTGCTCTTCACTCTTCCTCTCTCATTCTTCATTCTTTCTCTCATGCTCCTCACACTTATCCTGGTGCTCTTCTCTCATCCTAGCACTCTTCACTTTTATCTCAATGCTCTGCATTCATTCTCTTATATTGCTCACTCTCCCGCTGGTTTTCTTGTCTTCCCAGTGCTCTTCATTCTTCATCTCATAGTTCTCACTCTCTACCTGGTCCTCTTCATTCTGCCTCTCATGCTTCTCACTCGCCGTTGGTGCTTTTAATTCTTATCCCAGTGCTCCCCCTCTTATCCTAATATTCTGCACTCTTATCTTGGTGCTCCTCACCCTTATCCTCTCTGTTAGTTCATTCTGAAGTGAGATGGTGAAGTAGGAAACCAGTCATCAATCTTCTTACTTAATGCTAGATTTATTTACAGAATGCACCATTACATATGTCTACAACCTCCCTGACACCCAATATCCCAAAAGTATCTTTTTATATGTGCTCAAGATAATTAATGACTCAATATCATCTATGTGTATTTCAACAATACAATTAGCATACAATTAACACTTACTCTCCCTCTGGTCCTCCTTATTCTTACACTGATACTCATCACTCTCTGACTGGTGTTTTTCAGTCACCCTTTTGACCTTCTCATTCTACTGCAGCATCGGGGGCCAAGACTGGCCAGATTGAATAACTGTGGCTTTAGCCCATGGTCATAGTTTGGACATCCCAGCATTGCAATTCTTTGCAGAGCACTAACAGGTTTAAGGACTGAACCAGGTTGTTCTTGGTCCCTGGGATTCAGCTGGGTCAAGGAGCAAGGGGGCCCTCCCAAATGGGGTCTTTTTTCCTCACTCCTTATAGGTGATTTGTTGCTTCTGGTTTTTCCTTCATGGGAGGTGGTTGAGGAGTTGGGGTGGGGAAGAGTAAAGGAATTTGTCTCAAGTGAGCCTTTGAGAATATACTGCAGCAGAGTTGGTGTTGTTTCCAGGTGCCAGGCAGCAGCTGACTTGTTCAGATTGAACTATATCCCAAAGGTGGATCAGACACATAGTTGTACAGGGGCCACTGTAACATACCAAAATGAGGGACATACTTTCTTCAAGCCATAGCCAGAACTTTGTGACTGGTATTCTGCTGTTCAATATTTGCTGCTAAATCAGTTGTATGCTTATGTTTTTACCTCAATGCTTGGACACTTACCCTCCCCTCAGTGCTGTTGGATCACTGCTCCTTCCTCTCCTCTGTGCTGCCTGGCCCTTGCCATTTCTTCTTTCCTTCCTGTCAGACTCCAGCAATCCACCAGAGGGCCAACACCTCACACATCCTACCCCTAGAGGTGCCAAACTCAACTTTCCCCTCAGCCCCGTACTACTAATTTCATCAGCCCTCCTGTTCTTATTACTGCTAAATACCAATGGTGCGATCTCCTATGTCCACCATAACTTTGGTGTAAGAGCTGCAGAACAATAATGTAAAGAATGCCTGTGAATTTTACTGATATTTCCAGAGCTCTTCCGCTGAAGTTAGAGGTCAAGCAAGGAAATACTCTTGTGGGAAATCAATCCCAGGTCCCAAACTCCAATCTTGAATACTGTCTAGCTGTGCTTCCTTAGCTTTCAAAACACAATTTGACTTACTCAGCCATCATAAGCCTGTAGACCTGATGGTACATTGATTGTATATTGCAATTTCATGGCATAACACTCTTATTGTGATAAAACAGATCATCTGACACATATATAAACATTTTAGGTTTATATTCTATCACAACTATTACACTTCCTGATGTGAACATTTTGATTGTACTTTGCACCTGATTGGCTCAGGCATTCCCAACATACTGGAGTCTATCTAAACACTGGCTGGATCTTACCTTCTGCTTCAGGAAAGATGAGTTGAGCTGTTTCCCAACTCTGCAATCCCAAACCTCTTGTGTCCTCCTACTCCCACAGAATTTTTGACTCTGTGAGTTGTGAGTGAACAAGGTTCAAGTCTACTGCCTCCCTAGGCAGACCTGAGACAACAGCAAAGGCAGGCAGGTGCTGAGTCAGGCTGGTTAGAAGATATGGCTCGGCTTTTTGGGACATGAGCCCAGTCATCTATACGGTTGATAGGCTCCCCAGCCTCCACCTCCCCACCCAACACTCCCATTCACCCCCACCATGCCTTCTCTTAACCCCCATGCCCCTTCCATACCACTTACATTACCTCATGCCCCTTCCATGACTCATAAGACATAGGAGCAGAAATTAGGCCACTTGGCCCATCGAGTCTGCTCCGTCGTTCAATCATGGCTAATAAGTTTCTCAACCCCATTCTCCCGCCTACTCCCCGTAACCTTTGATCCCCTTACCAATCAAGAACCTATCAATCTCCATCTTAAATACACTCAGTGACCTGGCCTCCACAGCCTTCTGCGGCAATGAATTCCATAGATTGTCCACTCTCTGGCTAAAGAAGTTTCTCCTCATCTCTATTCTAAAATGTCTTCCCTTTACTCTGAGGCTGTGCCCTCGGGTCCTAGTCTCTCTTACTAATGGAAACATCTTCCTCATGCCCACTCTTTCGAGGCCTTTCAGTATTCTGTAAGTTTCAATCAGATTCCCCTCATCCTTTTAACCTCCATAGAGTACAGACCCAGAGTCCTCAAATGTTCCTCATATGTTAAGCCTTTCATTCCTGGGATCGTTCTCGTGAACCTCCTCTGGACCCTCTCCAGGGCCAGCACATCTTTCCTGAGATACGGGACCCAAAATTGCTCACAATATTCTGAATGTGGTCTGATCAGAGCCTTATAAAGCCTCAGCAGCACATCCCTGCTAGTCCTCTCGAAATAAATGCCAACATTGCATTTGCCTTCCTAACTACCGACTCAAGATGCAAGTTAACCTTAAGAGAATCCTGGACTAGGACTCCCAAGTCCCTTTGCACTCCTAATTTCTGAATTTCCTCCCCATTTAGAAAATAGTCTATACCTCTCTTCTTCCTACCAAAGTGCATGACCTCACACTTCCCCACGTTGTATTCCATCTGCCACTTCTTTGCCAATTCTCCTAACCTGTCCAAATCCTTCTGCAGCCTCCCCGCCTCCTCAACACTACTTGTCCCTCCACCTATCTTTGTATCATCTGCAAACTTAGCCAGAATGCCCTCAGTTCCTTCATCTAGATCATTAATATATAAAGTGAAAAGTTGTGGCCCCAACACTGACCTTGCTGAACTCCACTAGTCACTGGCCGCCATCCTGAGAAGGACCCCCTTATCCCCACTCTCTGCCTCCTGCCAGACAGCCAATCTTCTATCCATGGTAGTACCTTGCTTCTAACACCACAGGCTCTTATCTTACTGAGCAGCCTCCTGTGCGGCACCTTGCCAAAGGCCTTCTGGAAGTCCAAGTAGATACCATTCATTGGCTTTCCTTTGTCTAACCTACACATTACCTCCTCAAAGAATTCTAACAGATTTGTTAGGCATGACCTCCACTTGATGAAACCATGCTGACTTTACCCTATTTTACCATGCACTTCCAAGTATTCTGAAATCTCATCCTTAATAATGGACTCTAAAATCTTACCAACAACCAAGGTCAGGCTGATCGGCCTGTAATTCCCCATCTTTTGCCTCACTCCCTTCTTAAACAGGGGGGTTACATTAGCGATTTTCCTGTCCTCTGGGACCCTTCCTGACTCCAGTGATTCCTGAAAGATTACCACTAACGCCTCCACTATCTCTTCAGCTATCTCCTTCAGAATTCTGGGGTGTAATCCATCTTGTCCAGGTGATTTATCCACCTTCAGACCTTTCAGTTTTCCTAGCACCTTCTCCTTGGTAATGGCCACCATACTTACCTCTGCCCCCCACCCCCCCACCAACTCTCTTGAACTTTGGGGATGTTACTCATGTCTTCCACTGTGAAGACTGACGCAAAGTACTTATTCAGTTCCTCCACCATTTCTTTGTTCACCACTACTACTTCTCCAGTGTCATTTTCCAGCGGCCCAATGTCTACTTTTTCCTCTCTCTTACCCTTTATATATCTAAAAAAACTCTTGCAATCTTCTTTTATATTACTGGCTAGTTTACTCTCATATTTAATCTTCTCCCTCCTTATTCCTTTTTTAGTTGTCCTCTGTTGGTCTTTGTAGGCTTCCCAATCCCCTGGTTTCCCACTGCTCTTCGCCGCATTGTATGCTTTCTCTTTAGCTTTTATGCTGTCCCTGACTTCCCTTGTCAGCCAAGGTTGCCTTGTCCTCCCTTTAGTATGCTTCTTCTTCCTAGGGATGAATTTTTGCTGTGTCTCCCAAATTACTCCCAGAAACTCCTATCATTGACCCACGCATCCTCCATACCCACTCTCCGAGTATCCACTATGTACAGAACCAACGAGCCATTGGCAATTCTTTGAAATGCTCCTGAAACTGACAACATAACCAGAGGCTTTGAAAATCTACTTTGAGAAAAACTGTTCAGCTTACAAGCTCATAAGAGCATCAATGAACAACAGCCATTCATAATATCAATGTCAAAAGTTTTCCTTGAATTCACACCTCTTAATCATATGCAAATAAACAAACAAGCATTGAAAAACACATCAAAGAATGAATTACAACTTAATAAATATGTCACCATCCTGTAATCATTCCCAGATTTGACTTTTAGCTGGCAAATGTGCCCATTTACAAACTGTCACAGTTTATTGTGCAGCTGTTCAGGATCCAACTTTTCTTTCCTTATTACCTTAAACTACCTTTATACAACCCACCTCTTTTTCAGTCTTTCCTCATAAATCATTACATTGATCTCATGGTTCTTCAATGAACTGTCTCCAGGGCTTGAATTAGATGCAAGGAAGAGGCATACAAATTAGCCAGAAAAAACAACGGACCTAAGGACTGGTAGCAGTTTAGAATTCAGCAAAGGAGGACCAATGGATTGATTAAGAAGGGGAAAATAGAGAACGAGAGTAAGCTTGTAGGGAACATAAAAACTGACTGCATGGTATACAGGTATGTGAAGAGAAGAAGATTGATGAAGACAAATGTAGGTCCCTTAGTCAGAAACAGGGGAATATATAATGGCTGACCAACTAAATACATACTTTTGTTCTGTCTTCACAAAGGACGACACAAATAACATACCTGAAATGTTGGAGAACACAGGGTTTAGTGAGAGGGAGGAACTGAAAGAAATCAGTATTAGTAGGGAAATAGTGTTGGGGAAATTGATGGGATTGAAGGCCGATAAATCCCCAGAGCCTGATAACCTACATCCCAGTGTACTTAAGGAAGTGGCCCTAGAAATAGTGGATGCATTGGTGGTCATTTTCCAAGAGTCTATAGACTCTGGAACAAGCCCTGCAGATTGGAGGGTAGCTAATGAAACCCCACTATTTAAAAAGGGAGGTAGAGAGAAAACAGGGAATTATAGACCAGTCAGCCTGACATCGGTAGTGGGGAAAATTCTAGAGTCCATTATAAAAGATTTAATCGCTGGGCACGTAGAAAACAGTGGCAGAATAGGACAGAGTCAGCATGGATTTATGAAAGGGAAATTATGCTTGACAAATCTACTGGAATTTTTTGAGGATGTAACTAGCAGAGTTGATGAGGGGGAGCCAGTGGATGTGGTTTACTTGGACTTTCAGAAGGCTTTCGACAAAGTCCCATATAAGAAATTGGCGTGTAAAATCAAAGTGCATGGGATTGTGGGTAGTGTATTGAGATGGATAGAAAACTGGTTGGCAGACAGGAAACAAAGAGTAGGAATAAATGGGTCTTTTTCTGAATGGCAGGCAGTGACTAGTGGGGTACTGCAGGAATCGGTGCTGGGACGCCAGATATTCACAAAATATATTAATGATTTAGATGAGGATATTAAATGTAATATCTCCAAATTTGTAAATGACACAAAGCTGGGTGGGAGGGTGAGCTGTGAGGAGGATGCAGAGATGCTTCAGTGTGATTTGGACAAGTTGAGTGAGTGGGCAAATGCATGGCAGATGCAGTATAATGTGGATAAATGTGAGTTTATCCATTTTGCTAGCAAAAACAGGAAGACAGACTATTACTTGAATGGCTATAAATTGTGAGAGGGAGTAATGTGCAACGAAACCTGGGTGTATTTGTACACCAGTTGCTGAAGGTAAGCATGCAGGTGCAGCAGGCGGTAAAGAAGGCAAATGGTATGTTGGCTTTCATAGCCAGAGGATTCGAGTACAAGAACAGGGATGTCTTGCTGCAATTGTACAGGGCCTTGGTGAGACCACACCTGGAATATCGTGTGTAGTTTTGGTCTCCTTATCTGAGGAAGGATGTACTTGCTAGAGAGGGAGTGCAGCGAATGTTTACCCGACTGATTCCTGGGATGGCAGGACTGACATATGAGGAGAGATTGAGTCGATTAGGATTATATTCAGATTATAGTTCAGAAGAATGAGGGGGGATCTCATAGAAACCTATAAAATTCTAACAGGACTAGACAGGGTAGATGCAGGAAGGATGTTCCCGATGGTGGGGGAGTCCAGAAGCAGGGGTCACAGGCTGAGGATATGGGGTAGATCATTTAGGACTGAGATGAGAACAAATTTCTTCACCCAGAGAGTGGTGAGCCTGTGGAATTCGTTACCACAGAAAGTAGTTGAGACCAAAACATTGTATGCTTTCAAGAAGGAGTTGGATATATGTCTTGGGGCAAAAGGGATCAAAGGGTATGGGGAGAAAGCGGGAGCAGGCTATTGAGTTAGATGATCAGCCATGATCATGATGAATGGCGGAGCAGGCTCAAAGGGCCGATGGGCCTACTCCTGCTCCTAGTTTCTATGTTTCTATGTCTCTCGAGAGGTGACGAGAACTCAAGGTTTGTGATTAAATCCAATAGGGAATTCAGGAAAAACCTCTTTCCCCAGAGAATAATTAGAATGTGGAACTTGCTACCATATGGAATAGTTGAAGTGATTAGCTTGGATGTATTTAATGGAAAGCTGGATAAGCACATGAGGGAGAAAGGAATAGAGGGAGATGTTGTTGGGAATAGGTGAAGAAAGGTGGAAGGAGGCTTGTGTGGAACATATGCCATAGCATGGACCTCGTGGGCTGAATGGCCTGTTACGGTGCTGTTAAATACTGTGCAATATTGTGTGATGCATAATACAGGTTGAGCATGGCTTTCTCCATATTTTACTCGAGTCAACTTCATTCAGTGGTAAGACTCTCATTTCTGAGTCAGAAAGTTATGGATTCAAATTCACTCCAGGAGAAAAGCACCTAATCTAATCTGGAACTTTATTGCAGTACTGAGGGAGTGCCATCTTTCAGACGATATGTTGATATAAAAGGCCCCATGATCCTATTCATGTTCTGAAAAGGAAGAACGTGCAGGGTTATGGGGAGAAGGCGGGGGAATGGCACATGGTGCATTGCTCATTTTGAGAGCCAGTACAGACATGCGCCTTCTGTGCTGTAACAATTCTTTGAAGACCAGCAGAGGAGTACTTCTGGCCTGGTCAACATTCATCCCTCAACCAATACCACTGAAAACAAATTCAATTATCATTTATCTCATTGCTGTTTTTGGGACCTTGTTATGCCCAAATTGCCGCATTTACCTACAAAACAGAGACTGCACTTTAAAACAATTTGTTGCCTATAAAGCACTTGAGGACATGCTGAAGCTGTGAAAGATTAGTGCAAATCCTTTCATCTTTCTTTACTGCTGTGGTTGTATTGTTCAGTTTTCCATTTGTTTTGTTGATTGCTGCTGGTCAGTGATTAGACATAAAAACAGAAAGTGCTGGGGAAACTCAGCAGGTCTGGCAGCATCTGTGGAGAAAGAAACAGAGTTAACATTTCAAGTCCAATATGGCTCTTCTTTGGAACACAATTGGACATGCTGAACCCACTAACATCCCGAGATATCTTCAGTGTCACTGTTTCCTATAGCTGCTTTTATGGTGACGCCAATGGGGCACTTGCCTATCTACCTCCCAAGGGGCAGGTCCTGGATATCTGGTGGCAATTCTAATATTAATATATCAGGGTCACTAGGATCTGCATCTAGGAAGGCCTGCTTTTGCATCATTAATTTCAGGTACTATTGATACAAACACTCCAGTGCCATCAATATAAAAGAGCTGAGACATGCTACTTCCATTCCTGCTTGATCAACATCAAGTTATTGAGGCCTCTTCCCTGGTAATAGGATAACGCATGTGCAGCAAAAGCAAGTGAGTTAACAATTTACCCATATCAGTATTGTAGGAGTAGAGTTTGGTACATAAAGGGTTAATATGGGACTGAGTACAGTACTACCACACTGTGATGTAAGAAGGCACATGACCCAGAGCCAGGCTCAGTCTAGTGTTGGGTAAAGACCTAGACTGGAGTCAGCTCCATACCGGTACCCTCTACTGTAAATATGTACATAGTCATGAGTTGTTAATAAAGACCTGCTGTTAACATATTTTAGACTACAAAGCCTACTTCATGGCGTCCGAAGCAGGATTCTTCATGATGGCAGCATCAGGATTAAACCCTCAGCCTCACAAAAATGCTGAGAAACTAAGAAAAAGGATTCTGCACTGAACCTAACTCCCAACTGAAGCTACAGATGGTGAGAAAACTCACCAGAGAGGAAAAACTAAAGGAAAAGCTCCAGAGACGGAAGGGCCTGGAAGCAAACAAGAAAAGGTAAAAGTTTTACTCAAGCAGAAAACTCTTTCTTTAGCAAGCAGAGCTCTCAGCCTACAAGGGTGAGATAAAATTTTTAACTTCCAGGCCAGCTAATCCTGAGACATCCCTTTGAAATAATTCAGTCAGAACCGCCATTTGAAAGCAATCTGTCACTAATCCCGATCCCAGGCTCTGAGTCTCATCACATCGCACTCGAGTCCAACAAAAAAACCCATAATTGATTTTGCCTATTCTGTGTACCTCGTGACCATCCAAGTTTGGAAACAGTAAGCCCATGGTCCATTTCCAAGTGTCCCGACTCGTTGCGCGATATCGCTGAATGAATTAATTCGGTTGCTAGCTGACCTACATCGCCATTGCGGTCCCTTCCTCTTCGGGCTGAAGTGCACCACCCCCATTTTGAAAAGCCCGCCAAAACCCAGCATGCACGGGAAAATCCTTTGTTAAGCAGTAACTGGTGATGCCATCTTGAAAGCCCATAATCTCTTAAAGTTGTACCCACACTTTTTTAAATCGTCAAAAATGGGTCGCAATTCCATACTTCCAGCTCCACTTGGATTCACCCATGGCCCAGACCAGTCACAAAATTGGAATATATTAACAGCAGGTCTTAATTAGCAACTCATAATGCTGCAGGTCTAAATAAAAAAACTCAGATGCAGAACAAGTCAGTACACTTCTTTACTTGATTGGGCCAATAGCAGGTGACATCATTGCATGACAAGCCATCGAAGAATCATCTGCCAAATTTAATGATGCTTTGAAATCTTTCAATGCCTATTTCAACTGAGATAAAATAAAACATTGGCTAGGGCTAAGAGAGTACAGCTCCCTGGGGAACTTTCAATTCTTTCATTAACAATCTCTATAGGATGGCTGAAGGATGTGAATATTCCATGCAGTGCCATGCGTCCTGCTTACGCTCTCTCCATCCGTTTTCATGCAGGAGAAGCTGGCTCACAACAGCAGGGAGAGATTCCAGACTGGGAGTGGAGTGGCCTACATTTGGCCCCTCACTTGCTTTGAGGAGTGTGCTATCGCACTGGCTGAAGACGTGGACAGTGCCTGTGGTGACAGTTAGGTCGGCGGTGAACACCCACGTGATGATCCTGCACCCCATAATCCCTCTTCCAACGCAACTTTGATAGCTTTCTCTCCTGTTTTTGACTCTGCTGCCATTCATTACTTATCTCTACTTTGGTTCACAGGGAGCTCTGCCAAGCAATCGAAAACCTCAGCCAACCAGTCCCTCAGCTCCATCCAAGTCCTCACATCCAGTCATGAGGGCACCCCCTCCATTGAAGAGCTGGAAATAAGCTGCCTGAGTGACCCCTCACTGCTTACACATACCCACCACCAACGCAGAGGCATATACCTCAGTGGGACCTAGATCTAGAACAGGCTTGGAGTCACAATCTGGTGGTCACTGCATGAACACATGTCCGCAGCAGGGGGAGGCAGGTTCAGCCGAGCGCTCAGAGGACTGCTAGGGAAGAGGCATCTCTGAGGTCTGAGTCAGATGACAAGCCTCTAGATTCGGCATTCAAACTCATGGTGGGGAGTCATCAGAAGGTGGGGTAACATCGTGCAGAGCAGTTGGAAGCCCTCAACATAGGTGCATTTGAGTCAGAGGAGTGCGCCCACTTGCTCCCTGATGAAGTGGTGCCCACATGTACGCGTATGGAGGTCTCTATGGGAAGGATGGCGAATGCCATGGAAACGCTGGTCCAGCAGAATGTGGAGATGCACGTAGACCTGCACTCGATTGTGGTAGCCATGGGTGAGTTCCTGCAGTGACAATGCAAGAGGGAAACAGGGCACCTCAGCCTCCCTCCAAGAGCTCCTTTCCTTCAAGGAGTCAGGCTGGGGCTCTCGGGCACCTGAAGGGAGGAGGTGCGGCAGTTGGCCACCCCTGGGTCAGCCATTCAAGAATCTCAGAGGCTGTCCTCTCCCTCCGAATCCCATTTGCCTGTGACCACATCAACCTCGTCCTCTGTCACTGCAGAAGGAACAGCTGGCCCCCAAGTAGACAGCCAAAGCAAGCAATGTCTCTCAAGGCCTCAGATCTCCTGAAGACGCACGCCAAAGTCATCAGAGGCAACTGAGTCTACCATTCCACCCCTGCCACGGATGTCAGGGCAGCACCTAGAAGAAGTGTTAAGCCTAGAAAAAGTAACACATTTTGTCACTTTATAATCTGAAAATATATTCACTTTCACTGAATAATGTGCAATGTTGTCATTCATCTTCATTTGCAGGCTTCGCGAGTCCTCATCCTGCATCCCCCTTCTCACAAGCAGTTGAGCTGCATGCAGATGGGCAACGAGTGATTCTGGAGGGAGAAGTGTGTGTGCGGCAGGACCCTTTGGAGCCTCGTGCATGCACTCTCCCACGCGCACGGAGCCTTCCTCCACCATACCCGTCTCAATGTCCTAGCATTTTCAATGTTGCCTGCTGGGGTTCTCTTTCAGTTGTCCTTCTGAGGCGACCTGCATCTCTGCCCACCCACTGATCACAGCCCAATGCAGTTGTGCCCATCCAACACGAGGCTCCGCTCACTTTCGATTTCGACAGCCATGGTAGTCGTTAAGTTTCTGATCAGCTAGGAGCGCTTTCCCCTCCCACAGTCACCCATGTCTTTTTCCACATCACTGTTGATCCCCTGGCATCACCTACACCTCCCCACCGTCACCTACCAGCCCGAACCCTTTTCTTTCCAGGGTGTCCAGGTGAATATGCACGCTCATTACTTTCCAGGGGATCCCACCTCTATCCACATTGACCTCCCCGACCTTTTCCTTCCCACCCCCAGGTCTGTGTATGCCCCCGAGTCCCCACCAACCACCATCACCAACCCTTCTACTGCCATTGTTGCAACCTCCTATCCTTCCGGCTCACTCTGCCCCCTTCCATGCACACCATTCCCTCATACCACCCCCACCTTCAGTTCACTCCCCAGGAGGCAGTCATTAACTCCACAGATCCCTCTCTTGCGCGTTCACCTGGTTATCCCCCACCCCTTACTCCCTCCTCCACCATTACTCCCTCCTCCCCCTCTGTTTCTCTCTCCACAGATGCTGCCAGACCCACTGAGTTTTTTCAACATTTTCTGTTTTTGTTTCAGATTTCCAGCATCTGCAACATTTTGCTTTTATCTATCCATCTCCAGACTGACCTGGGCTCTGGGTCATGTGCCTTCTCGCATCGCTGCGTGGGCAATCTGTCATCAGTCCCACATTAACCTTTTATGTACCAGACCCTACTACACCTCCCCCAAGTCTTTATCCCATGGATATAAAGTTACTTTAGTTTACTTCCGAGTTTTACATTGTTATAAGTCTTGTGCATTAACATTGTTATTACAACCTAATGCTATTCTAACATTACTGCTAATACACTTTTAACATTAACAACATTAACACTACCCCATCTCCCCCCTTCAAGCCCTTGAAGTTAGAGGCTCAGGTGGTCTGGAAGCCTTATAACCCTTCCACATCTCATTCACCGTTCTGTCGGTAGAATGGTGGGCTCTGGTGTCGCTTATTCTTGTTATTGGCTCATAGGTTGAACTGGTGTTTGGGTATGGTTTCATCCATTTCTTCCATTGCTTGATATTAAACTACACCTGCTTGTTCTGGCTGGTTTGAATGTACATAGTTGTTGTTAGTCTTGATCGTTTCTTGTGGGCTGGACAAAAATGGTACTTGTCTACTAGGTGGTGTTTTTTCTTCTTTCTTTTCAGTTTAGGCCATCTGGGGGCTCTCTGAGGCTGAGGAAGATAATTCCTGTGGTGAGATGATGATTGAGTAGCCAGCTCACCTCTGCTTTTTCTTGCTGATGGTGCACAATTGCTACCAGGTTCCAGTATCCCTTGTGGTTTTAGCACACTGGCTAGAAGTTGCTGTGTGTGCACAGTGATTGATGTGTCTGCTGACTGTACCATCATCATAGTTGGAAGTAGAGGTTCCCCGGATTGTTGATTCTTTTCTGGTATGATTTCCACCAGAGGTGTTATGGAAATATTAAGTATGGTAGGTTAGTCAGATCATTGGGGACTTCCCAGGATCTGCAATGATGATGGGCAAACCTACTCTGCCAAAAGAAAAAGTGAATCGCAGGTGAAATCAGAATCTGATACTCTTTAGTGTACCAGGACTTAGGGCCATGTTGTTCTGGCTGTGTTCTAATGACTGTGGTAGTCTTGACATCTTCCGCCGGACGAAGAAGATCAAGGGCTATGCAGGCATCTCTGCTCAGAAGAGTGAAAGGCTGATTGCAGACAACATACATCAGCTCAAAGGTTTGTTTGTCACCATTCCTCAGTGGTTCAAGGATCATGCTGATGACCGGGAGTTGGACTCCCTCTGCTCCATACAGTGGAGTGTCCATCATTTGAATCCAAAGGCCTTGGAGCCATGATTCCTAGTCTGACAGGACTGGGGGAAGAAGTGGTGTAGTGGTATTGTCACTGGACTAGTAATCCAGAGATCCAGGGTAATGCTCCAGTATGGCAAATGGTGGAATTTGAATTCAATAAAAATCTTGAATTAAAAGTCAAATGATGAAACCATTGTCGAATGTCATAAAAACCAATCTGATTAATTAATGTCCTTTAGGAAAGAAATCTGCTGTCATTACCTGATCTGGCCTACATGTGACTGCAGACCCAGAGCAATGTGGTTGGCTCTTAAATGTCCTCTGAAATTGTCTAGCAAGCTACTCAGTTCTCAAGGGCAATAAATGCTGGCCCAGCCAGCGAGACCCACATCCCATGAACGAATAAAAAAAAAGCAGAAAATTCAGGAGTTTGCTGAGACCACTAGAATCTGCACATTTTCTTCCTCTTTATCTTTGCATCATTGCTGATGATTGACATCTACTGCTCATCTGTTGTGAGTGTTCAGGTAGAAATATTGCCCAACTTGAGCAAGGGTTTGTTGGTTGCAGTGCGAGCCTTACAGGTCTTTCTTCACCAATGCATAGGCTATTGCCACATGCTCCTTCCCGGCAATGGTGCTTTTCTGGGGCAATCTAAAGACGTTCTTCAATTTCTGTGCTCCTGTATGAAGACTTTGGAGCCAAGTGCTTTGGCCATGTGCAGACACTTCCCATTTGTTGAAATCAATCTGACATGCACATTATACCTTAAATAACAACACATAGGGCAGAATTTTATGACAACGGGATTTTACGTTCCCATTGTCGTCAATGGGATTTATAACGCTGAAATGGGGCCATGAAATTCTGCTCATAGTTTAAACCAATTACCTTGCCTGAGGATGGCATTGTCAGAACGCCCTTAATATCGAAAAACATCCCAAGGTGCTTCACAGAACGTAATAAGACAAAAATTGCACTAAGCCAAAGGGGAAGATATTAGGGTGGGTGATTAACAGCTTGGTTGAAGAATTAAGCTTGAAAGAGGATCTTAAAGGAGGAGGAGGAGAGAGATAGAGCAATGGAGGGAGTTGGGAAATGAAGCCCAATAGACAGAGCTGATAAATGTAGAGCTGTTGGAGGGTTGCAGAACTGGTGATAGCTACAGAGATAGAAATGAATATTGTTTTCAAACTGGGATTTAGAGGGGTTAGAAAGGTCTGAAAAAGAGCTGCTATTCTCTAGATCTGTATGTATTTTCTGATTCTACAAAAGGTGGTTGAAACCATACCTAGCTGCAAATTGATACCATCTCTGCTGTTTTGAACAGATCACTATCTGATGTTTTCATTCATTGAGCGTTAGGAAAAAACAAGTTCCCTCCTGAGATTCACTCTTCCATGTACCACTAATCCGGGGCCTATTGATGTGATAAACACACAGGAAAAGGGTGGCTGCAATCATCTGAGATTGCATCACGGCAGCTGAATTCAAAACACAAAAGAGTGATTAAGTCATACAATTAGCATATCTGCAATCGGGGAAGAATGCTGTTGTTCTCAAAACTCAAATCTGGTTAGCCTCCCAAGTTACAAATCTGACCTTTCCTTTTGTTGAGTCACGGTTGTGCTGACAATTGAAGTGATACCACTGTTATGACATTTTAATGTTTGCCAAGATGCCTTTGTGATACCTTACTGACAAACAAAAATGGCCAGTCCCAGAATTGGATGTAATTTTAGTCCATTTAAGAGAACTGGAATAAATCCACTACATGCCTCAGTAATAGGGAAACAAATTAAAACTGCTATTTTAAAACAATTTTTGAATGATGTACATGTACAGTTTAATGTTTTCCCTCTAGTTAAGGGCCTACCCAGCATATTAACCTATAAATCAAAGTAGCAGAAAGCACTAAAGCAAGAGCATATACAAAAAAACCTCTTGCTTCTGTTTGTATCCGTTTTTAGTTGCCTAGAAATTACTGTTTGAGATATTAGATAATATTCTGGATTCCACAGAACTATTTGAAGAGCAGGTGTTCCTCCAAGTGTCTGACCAAAATTCCTCCCTCAACCTCCAGCATCACAATACCTGAAGCTCTGGGATAACCTACGATTTGATAAGAATGTTGTATAAATAGAAATTCATTTTTTCTTAGCCAAAAGTGTTCCCATTGGTGGAAAGACCGAGAACAAGAGAACACAGGTTTAAGGTAATTGGCAAAAGAGGTTATGGAGACATAAGGAAAAGCTTTTCACGTAGTAAGTGGTTAAGATCTGGAATGCATTGCCTGAGAGCATGGTGGAGGCTGGTTCAATCCAGGCATTCAAGAGGGAATTGGATTATTAACTGAAAAGGAAGAATGTGCAGGGTTATGGGGAGAAGGCAGGGGTAAGAGGCACTAGGTGCCTCTCGGGCACTGGCTCATTTGAAGATCCAGTGCAGACATGTGGGCCGAATGGCTGCCTTCTATGCTGTAACCATTCTGTGATTCTATGAATGATGCTATTGCTTTGTCTGCTGTCTTAACATGAATTCCTTTATTTCAAGCAGGTTAATGAGTCTGTTAATATACCAAAAAAAAAATCAAACAAATATTCTTACAGCATGTCTAGTTGACGTTACACGTCTTGTCTGAAGTTGAATTTTTTCTCCAGCAGTGGAAGGGAGAAAGCTGAGGTTAAGTGGAAAATGATGTCAAAGTGTGACAGTTGGGTGGATACAATAAACTTGACACAATAAACTTCAAGTGCATTTCAGCATCAGGGCGAGTACAGAGGTGGCGCCAGGCAGCAAACCCAGAGAGTTGCTCTAGCAGACTGGACTGCTAATGCACAGTTTGGACAATATGTGTGCAAATTGTTCTGCAGATTACTGATAAGCAGTGTTGTGTCTACAAGCTAACCTTTCAGAAACATGATCCCCTCCTGTGAACAATTTTCGTTGATTTCTTAATTTTCTTTTAGAGATACAAGTAACAGTTTTGCGGTCAGGTTGAAAGACGATCTTTTGCCCACTCTCAGATACTGCATCATTTGGATTTGTTTCAGAGACCTTTTATCTTAAATCATAACAGCAAATGCTGGAAGTACAGCACAGGGCTCAGAGCCTCTGCAGAACAAAAAATGTCTGAATAACATTGCATATGGCAAGTCTCTGTCCAAACTGAGTTCTATTGGAAACATTAATTAGCTTTATTTACAGATGCTAACTTTCTGTATTTTCAGATTTCCAGTATTCACAATTTGCCTTTCACTTAACCCAAATCTTTTATCTTTCCAGCCACTGTAACAGGCAAATGCAGATCAATCTCTCTAACCTGTGCTCTGACAACAGTGACCTTGATCAAAATGGATATTTAATAATAAGCAATGGATAAAAGCATGACAGGACAGAACCATATTTAACACCTTGGAAAATACATCAAATTTGTGATAACCAAATGGTAATTAGAACATGTTATAGACTGCGGCATATAAATTGACCTTTGAAGCTTTGAAAAATCCTTCCAAAAACACGGTTCGATTTATGCGCTGCGTATAAAGTGTGAACTTCCGATGTTGGTCTAGGTGACTGCCATTTTGAAATGTGTAAAAAATTTCTGCTTGTCAGTCACCTTGCACGGTTCAGATGTGTCTTAAACTCTCACACATCTTCTTGACAACATGGCCAGCTTGATCCTAAACGCCGACTTACAAGATGAAAAAATCCTAAACATGTATTTCTGAGCTGAAAATTTGAGGCAAACATCTCATGCAAGTATAGTCCTAAACATACATCTTGGTGTACAAAAACAGGGGCCACCCTGTGTGTCAGGTTGACTTATACAGTTGTTTTTGTGAATTTTGGCCACCGCTAGTGTGGGTACTTCTGTTGAACAATAAATCATTTGCATTTCAGGCATATGGTGCCACCACCCAGCACGACTAGGTTAGGTACAACAGGGCTCAATGTAGACTACAGCACCTTCTATACTGCATCAACGAGGTACTCCAATTCCAAGACCTATGGGGGAGCAAGGTGCATGAGAGTAGCTCTGTTCCGTTTTTCACACCTGTATCCTGTGATCTTCCTCAGTGAGGCTGAAAATTCCATATCAATTAGTTTTGTGCTGATGGCCTCTTCCTGTGAGGAACTGGATTAAGAACAGGTGATTATTAATAGTTTTAATAAAAATTTCCTTGGCATAATTTAGGTGGCATAAGTTTCAATCCCAAAACGATCCTGAAGATTGAAACATATTTCCAAGAGCAGCTGAAAGCTGCATGGAATCTGTGGTGTTCAAAAGGGTTGAGCTATCATCATCCATCCAGTCAACCATCAGACATAGGCCTGAGTTTTACGTCCCGAGATCAGGCACGCACTTAAAATTGCGTGAAATGATGTCAGGTGTGTGTCTGGACGTCATCACGCATGTGTGCAATACTGAGGTCAGCAGGTGAGTGCAGGAGTTGGAGCCACACCCGCCGACAATTAAAGGGCCAATTAAGGCCATTTCAAAGCCTATTGACGGAGAATTTACATTGCCTGTGCGATTTTGCACGCATCATCCAACCTGTCATCCAAGGGTGGGATAAAAGGCCCCTGGAGCACAAGCACTTTCATTTTATTTTCGATTTTGCTGCTGTCATAATTCTGAGTTTTGTCAGATTTCCTTTTGATTGCCCTAGCTATCTAAACTGGTTCACCTACAAATCTGTGCCAAAGTTCTGAAAAAATAAATCAGTCTGTACACACCATGGGGAGCACTGACATTTACAAAATCCATTGAAAATCCATGGCCATTTGATATATTGCCACTGTAATTATATTGGTCGGGGGAGGGGGTGGTGTTGTTGAACTGAGGGTAGGGGCTCTCTGAACGTCAGACTCCCCATGCCCAGGCCTTCATTATGACCCAGCATACAGATACTGTAGGTTTGTCATCGGAGGTGTCCCAAGTGTTCCAGCAGTAGATGTGGAACATGACCAGATCCCTGCAGAATTAAAAATAGTTTTTTAAAAAGGATTCTCTGGCAAAAGGGAACAATAACACTTTATGTGCAGCTCCCAGCACCCCCTCCACCACTTTGCACCCCCACCCCCTATCACGGCTACTAGCCCAAGAATACGATCTCTTCCGGGCAGTCCAGAGGTGCTGCAATAGCAGGTAGACCAGATGCACCCTTTATAGCATGGGTGTCCACCACGTTGGAGCTTTCTGATCTCTGGAGTTCAGTAGGTTATGGGTTCAAGTCCCAAGAATTGGGCACGTGGGATGTGGGCTTACAGTCCCAGCACAGTCCTAAGAGAGTGCTGCACCGGCTGTGTGCCAGTGTTCAGGTGAGATGTTAATCTGAGACCATGTCTACCCTCTCAGATAGATGGAAAACATCCAGCATTGCTGTCTATGGGAGCTTGTTGTGCGCAAATTGGCTGCCGGCACATTGTCCACATTATAGCAATGACCACACCTCAAAAAGCGGTGAGGCACTCTGGGACATCCTGAAGTCATGAAAGGTGGTGGAGAAATCCTTATTAATTTCTTTTTCTTTCTTCACTGATGTAATTAGATGAAGGGAACCCCCTTCCCAACTCTTTCCCTCCTTCCCCCACCCACAGCTTCCTCACCACTGCCACAAAGTTTAGATGGATCAGTGGCAGGTGCTGGGCAGGACCTGTAAACTTTCAAGGCATATTTCAGAGCTACTACATACAAATACGCTGAGTCAGTGAAGGTTTTAGTCAGGATCAGTTCATATCCAAAAAGCTGCAGTATTAACACCAAATTTGTTCCCATGTTGTAGGACCTATCTGTTTTTCCACTGGAAGTTCAACTGAAGTCAGCAAAGTTGTGGTGGATACCATTGGATCCGGCACCTGACTCGTTCCCACCCTCACCTACACTGTCAGGCCAACTGGAAGATGCATTTCACGCTGGGCAGGCCTTAATTGGCCACCCAGCATGAAATCGTATCAAGAACGCAAATTCTGCTGGGAATGGATTCTACATCTGCTTTTGGGCCCACCAACTTCACATGCACGCCGAGCATGAAATTCAGGCCTTAGAGGCTTCCCTGAAACCATGATGGATGTGGAAATACTGGGAGTTGCAGATTGTAGCCAAGTAGATTTGAAAACTTGTTTAAAATAAGCATCTTTCTTGTAAACTTTCTTGTCACCAATCTTACACACTCCACAAAATTAAAAACGTCTTATGGAAGAAAACTTTGTACCTGTGTGAGAAAAGAGTCTAGGGAGTGCGGGAAGAAGGAACAGGGATCAGGGTGGAGGGGATTAGGGGGTGAGGTGGGTGCATTATGGGTGTTAAAAATCTATCAGTCCTGCCAGAAAGCACTGAGCTGCATTTATGGCTGCAATTCACGTCCATGTGTTGGAGTAGCTCTTATGCTGATACTGTTCAACAGCGTGGGCAAATAACACCTTAAAAAAAGATGCACAGAAATACCTTTTTTAAACATCTATCACTCTAATTAATCTGGCCAGGTGGTTTTTCCCTACCTACCATCTTTGTATGTCTGAATGTCATCACAAGTTAATATATCATTTATATTGTTGTGCACCCCATAACTCCTTTATTGGGTGAACAAATAAATCAATTAAGCCAAGTTTAACAGCAATCCAAAAAGGAAACAATATTTTTTCACATAAGTAATGCAACCCCAACTTAGTGCAGATTTAAACCAAGATACAGAGAACAGAAAAAGACAGTGACTGCTGAGATTTGGGGTTTAAAAGGCTTGTGTAGCTACATTAAAGTGGCAAGTGTTATTGAAGGTCAGAAGAATTGTCAGTAACTCTAAATAAAAGCTCAGAAATTGTTAGATATTGATCATGTTTGTAGGAAAGTGCAACACAGGATGTGGGCCATGACTAGACAGAACGGAATGTGTCGGACAGTGCTGCAGTCTGGTCAGATTAGATCAGCTGGTTTGCTGATTTAAAAATCAAGGTTTTAAAAATTATATCAAAAAATATTGTCTGTTTCTACTCGCATTTTGAATGGTTGTCCGCTGTGACTCAGTCATAACTCTCTTGATTTGGAGTCTGAACGTCGTGGATCACACCCCAATCTAGATTGAGCGTATTATCTAGACTGCCATTCCCTGTGTACTACTGAGGGGTTGCTGTATTGTTGGAGGTGCAGTGTCCATATCAGCTATTAAACTGGTGCTCCAGTCTGCCTCTCAGGTGGATGTAAAATATGGCACTATTTTGTAGAAGAGCAGTAGAGTTATAGAATCATAGAATGGTTACAGTATAGGAGGAGGCCATTGGGCCTGTTGTGTCCATGCCAGCTCTTTGAAAGAGTAATTTACCAAGTGCCACTCTCCTGCCTTTTCCCTGTAACCCTGCATATTTTTTTCAGATAATGATCTTTTGAAAGGCCCAATGAATCTGCCTCCACCACACTCTCAGACAGTGTATTCCAGATCCTAAAGACACGCAGAATAAAAAGTTTTCCCCATGTAGCTATTGCTTCTTTTCCCAAACACCTAAAATTGGTTTCCTCACGATTGCTCTCCCTCGTGAACTGGCCAATTAATCCCTCAACCAACAGGTGAAGTAGATGATCTGAGCATTTATCTCACTCTATTTGTGGGAACTTGTTATTTGTAAATTCCATTTTTCCTAATTACAATAGTTTCTAGACTTCAAAAGAACGTGTTTTTGTAAAGCGCTTTGGTACATCCAAGGTTGTTGAATGTGCCATATAAATGCAAGCCTTTCTTTCTTAGTTGTGTTTAAAAAATGGATCTTACCACCAATCTATGGTACCTGATAATTTCCAATAACAAAAAAAAACAGACAGAATCTATTGCTGCTTTTTCAACCTGGAGTGCTGACTCATACGGTGCCTTGCGCTGAGGGTTCTGACTCACACTGGGTGAGTGCCGACTCACATTGAGATCCAATACTGATGGTGCTGACTCATTCTGAGATCCTCTCCTGAAGGTGCTGACATTCTGGGATCCTCTCTTAAAGGTGCTGACTCACATTGGGATCCTCTTCTGAAGGTGCTGACTCACTCCTGGATCCTCTCCTGTAGGTGCTGACTCACATTGGGATCCTCTCCTGAAGGTGCTGACTCATTCTAGCATCCTCTCCTGAAGATGCTGACTCGTTCTGGGATCTTTTCCCGAAGGTGCTGACTCATTCTGGGATCTTCTCCTGAAGATGTTGACTCATTCTGTGATCTTCTCCTTAAGATGCTGACTCATTCTGGGATTGTCTCCTAAAGGTGCTGATCATTCTGGGGTTCTCTCCAGAAGGTGCCGTCTCTTGTTTAGGTAAAATTCTACTGGCTTTACTAACACCTTCACCACTCTTCATTTGTCAGCATGGGCAGTGAGTAGCAACTCACTATTTGACTGTGGATAGCATCACATATAGATGTGGCACTTATTTTCCTTGCAACTATTTTGTATATCTTTACAGTGACTTGCAACATGAGTTAATGCATAACGATGTTTGCATTGGCTCCATCCCCAGCTCAAAGTCTTCATTCTAATTGCAGTAACGCCAACAAGGAACAGCTACCTGAGCATATGAGGAGTGCGCAGTTGGTCTAGCCCAACTGCTCTGCAGGTCACACCATTAGAGTAAATGTTTAATTTACTCACCAAAAAAGTCAATTATTTAGCTTTGTTACTGTTACCCAGAATAAAAGATACCACAACCAGGCTTCTTTCAATAAAATCAGAATGATTGATTTATTATAAAACAAACCTCATTTTAAAACAAGTTGCAAGAACTGTTTAACACACAATTTGTAATCTGAAAGGCTAACTATTTATCCCTTTTAAAATACTCCAGCACACATGTGCACACACACACACACACACAAAATGTGATGAAAAGGGTAAAGTTCACAGGGTTTCGACACTGTTGATCTGGTACTTCCTTGAGTGAAGACAGATCATTAGTCCCAGTAGATATCTCACCAACGGAGCGTGGAGGAGAATAGAGCCACATCAATCCTTGGGACCTCCTTCTCATCTCAGTCTTTCGGGTTTCCAAATACAGACAAGTTCCACTGAAATGAAGATTCCTAGATGGATACCGACAATCACACTGCGTTTCAGGCAAGGCAAGGAGAGCGTGAGTTGAACAGCTTTCTCCTTCTCAGTTAATTCTCAACCGAGTTTAAAAAAACGTCAAGTTCATCTTCATCAGGTGATTTCCAGTAAATTACCAGGGCCTGCATTTTTAAAACTGCTTTTCTTTACAGCTATTAAAGTAATTACAGTTCAAATAAGCAAAAAGCTCTCCTCCTCAAGTGCCATGTTGGTCAGGTTATTTCTTGGAATTGGCATGCTTGTTCACAGTCCTAGGTGAACTTATGACCTTTTTCTAAAAAATTCTAAGTCAATTCCCAAGTGTCTAAATAATGCAATGTCCTTCCAAATTTTAAAAGAAAATATAGATATGGGGTGGAATAGTCTGCGCCCGCTGGCATTGGGCATGTTTGGTGGCACGAGAGGACAATAAGGCAAGAAGGCCAAAAATCGGTTTTACGACATTGTGAAAACAGTTTGTGATCGTCTGCTCCACCTGCCCACGTTTCCCGCCATCGGATGGCAGTAACCTCATTCTAAAACAAGTGCACATCATTATAAGTCCATCCCACTGGAATTGTTCCTCCCTGCACTGGATTGTCCTCCCTCATCGGCATGATTGCACGTCAACGAGTTTCACAACAGCGTATAAAAGACAAGCACTTGGCGGGCTGCACTTTGAGGGGAACCCGGAGGTGAGTACACAGTAATGTTGCAATGTGCTGGCCCGGATCGCCTGTTGGACTTCAAGGTCAAGGTGTGTTGGGGGGGCAAGGCTGCCCTGCGGCTGAGGCACATTAAGTGAGGGGCAAGGGATGCCTTGCAGTTCTTGTGGGGGGGGGGGGCGAGGTGGAGGTGCAAGGGCTGCCCTGCAGTTGAAGTTAGCGCACGAGCATGTGTCATGTGGTGGGTGGTGGGGGGGGGGGGAGGAGAGCACGGTAGGAGTGGGGGTGGGATGGGTGGGGGAAGCAACCATGCATTAGGGAAGTCTTGTATAAAATGACCATTCCCCTGCAGCTGAGACAGTTCAGGCGCAGCCACACTGACATGATTGGAGTCAGGCCTCTAGCTTCTCTGCCTACTCAAGCAACACAGAGGCATCAAAGTGCTCCAGAGCTTTTCACCCCTCAGGCACAGAATGCAAAGTAATGAGTGTTTAATGGAATGCATGAACTGTTGGACGACTGGGCACATTGTACAATCTCCTTGCTAAAGCTGGCCGTGGAGCAGCCACTGGTGGAGGTGCTCATAGCCTCTTGCAATGTCAGCATCCCGGTTTGGACAAGCCTCCCCCATGGTTCAAGCTAACAGTGCAGCCTTGCAATGCAGGTTAGGAGAATGCCTGTGCCTGAACTGAGAGCACAGCATATAGTCCAATGGGCAAAGCTGCCGCCAATCGGTTGGGTAGAGTGGGGCGGAGGTGGGAGTAGTTTTGGGGAACCATGCAGTGCACGAATCTCTGGCCATCCAAATGGTAGCCAGCACTCTCCGTGATGCGTTAAGGGGCCTTCAGACTTAACCAAGAGAGGTTCTTAGTACACACATGCTAACCCACGTGTCTCTCTCCTTCATCATGCAGGAGCAATATATCAGGATTATGGAACCTGCTGGCATAGCTGTTTGCCTCGTGGCTTACAGAGTGTGAAGACGACAGAGAAGAGAGCAACTGCGGTGCCTGGCTGTGCAGAGAAAGGAGCAGCACCCTCTGGAAGGAGCAGCTGGGGCTCCTGCACATACCATCGAAGATCTGAGCACCACATAAGTGTAGTCAATAGCACTCTGCATCTGTGGGAAACCTGAGATCTGGGCAAATCCAAATGCTCTTGCATTCTGGCTGTCCTGGTCCAGGGTGAAATGCACAAAGTTGTGTGCCCTCGCGAAGCTGACGTCCGTGACCTCATGGGTGCATCTACTGCCATGGCCGTGAAAGTGATTGCAGTGCTCAATTTCTACGTCAGTGGTTCCTTTCAGGGCTCCGCAGGTGACCCACGAATGCATTCATGAGGTCACAGATGCCACCTTCATGAGGGCACACAACATTGTGCATTTCACCCGGGACCGGGGCAGCCAGAAGAAAAGATCGATTGGATGTGCCCAGATCTTGGTGCAGATCAGGTGCAAGATGCCAATGACTGCACTCACGTGGTGCTCAGATCCTCATCACAACCCACAGTCAACTATGTCAACTGCAAGGGATTTCATTCACCAAACATGCAGCTGGTGTGCGACCACCACAAATGCATCCTGCAGGTCTGCACACAGTTTCCAGAGAGTGTGCACCACTCCAACATGGTCAGTTGGTCACAGGTCCCTGAAGTCTTCCAGGGGCCGCAGAAGCTGCGGGGTTGGCTCCTCGAGGATAGGGGCCACCCTCAGAGGACATGGCTGATGACACCCATGTGGCAGCCTCAGACTGCAGCAGAGCGAAGGTATACGAGGCTCATGCTGCAACTTGCAACTCGGTGGAGTAGACCATCAGGTTGCCTCAAGTGAGGTTCTGGTGCCTGGACATGGGGTCACCTTGCGACGCAGCTCTACGCCATCAGGAGTAGTGGCTATTGTCTGAGAGCCGCTGCTTAGGAATCTGCACTTCCGCCATTTTCAGTGGCTGGCGGAGAGGAGGGCTGTGGCTGCCGGGGTGACCAGGATCCGGGACGTGCTGGATGATGGAGGAGTGGACTGGATGGCTCGCGGCCAATGCCATCCATGATCTTAGGACGGTCATGCTCAGCCCCAATGTCATACGTGGTCTTGACAGTGGTCAGGTGCGTGGTGGCCTGCCATCTGAGTGAATCCATGCTCAGGCAGAATTCCACATTGGCCCCAAGCCTCAAACCCTCGCCCGGGAGGGAGGAGAACCTCATGAACCTGGGCCTGGCCAGGTTGGCCATCAACAGGTCCAGGCAGCGGGCAGTCAAGGCCTGACTGTCTGCCCCCTCTTCCGCGGCTATGTTCGCAGCCGCGTATCCCTGGAGGAAGATCATGCCAAATCCGCTGGCACAATCGAGGCGTTCCATCCTCGGTGTGCACTTCGGGGACTGGGGTGCTTTATTGACCCCCCCAATCACATTTTCGTTTGATGTTTTAAGTTTCCTTTGTGATTTGTTTCTCTTTTGCAATATCCCTTTAAGGGGCTACCTTTTACTTTGTCCTTGATTTTGTCAATTTAGTCTAAATAGTTGTACTCAAACAAATTACATCTTCGTAACTTTCCTAACCCTGCTGCTACATCTTGATGCTACCCTGCCATCCACTGAGGAGGTGGAGGCAGCCTGCTGACTGCTACTGCTGACTGCAAGGTCTGTGCTGACCTTGGAGGGCATCCTGCTTACGGAGTCCTGCTGTGTGGCAGTGGCACCCTCCTTGGCCTGTGTAGCTGGAGCTGCTGAGGTCACAGGAAGAGAGGATTCGGATCGGCTGGACACTCCTGGAGTCACCTGGGTGGATGGCTCCAGGATGTGCACCTGCTGATCCTCCTCCCTATGGGTGCCCGGGGGCTCCAGGCTGACTCCTTGAGGAGATGGGGTAGCTGGAGTGAAATCGAGCTGCCCCGCACCCCTCTCACGTACACACTGTTGGAGGCCAACAGTGGCATCAGTGGTGGAGTTGAGCCTACACAGCAGTGCAGGAGCAATGTCCTGCATCAAGGTCTCCATGGCGGCTGCCATCCTACCAGTGTTGACCACGGTGCATTGGCATGCCGGCGCTATCACTTCAGCCTGAAGGCAGATAGACTCCTCCTCTATATTATGCCTTGCAATCTGAGGAGTTCAGCGGACATCACTTCCTGATGTCCCTGAGCAGCTCCAACTGTGACATGACTGAGTCCAGAGGCTCGTCATCTGACTCGGACTCAGCAAATTTCTGGCCTCCAGCAGTCCTCCGAGTGCCTGGGACCTGGGAAGTCCCTGCTTCCGCCTGCTATCGATCAGAGAGTGCGATATGCTCACCAGATTGTGATCCCGACAATACTGTAAAGCTAGGTCCCACCGAGGTGTGTGTCTCTGCGCCGGTGGAAGGTGTGGGTGAGTGCTGTGATGGGACTTCAAGGAGGGTGCCTTCAGATTCTGCTTTAGAGGTTTCTTCAAGGATTAGTTGGAGGCTCTAGGTCATGGATTACGTCGGCTGTTTCTCAGATGTACCTGTGAAAGCAAGGGGAGATAACTATCATGGTTGTTTTAAATTAAGTATTGTTAATACTAGCCATGTTAAGAATCCTCCTAAATATGCAGCCCTGATTTATCCATCATTTTTTACAAACTCACACTCTCCTGAAGGCACAGGTTCTTGCTGGTTCCACAAATTCTATTACAGGCAAACCCGATCCTGTTCTCAATGCAGAATGTAGCAAAAACATTGAAGCATTTGGATCATTCAGTGGGCAAACAGTAAATAAGATTGAACACTATGAATGTGAACTATTGCATATTGCATAGTTTGAAATCTGGGACAACTATGAAATAAATGGAAGAAAATTATTACTGCATTATTTAGAAAGGAATGCAACATGTCCCTTTCAATCTCTGGACAACATGGGGAAGCAATTAAACAAGCTAACTGAAAGCTAGGATACATAGCTAGAAGAATATAGTATGAGTCTTCAGATAGGAACATAGGGTTTAGGAGCAAACTAGGTCATTTGGCCCTTCAAGCCTGCTGTGCCATTTGATAAAATCATGACTGATCTGCTTGTGGTCTCAACTCCACTTTCCCATCTGCCCCCTACAACTCTTGAGTCCCTTGTCTATCAGAAATCTATCTAACTCAGCCTTGAATAAATTCAATGACCCAACCTCCACTTCTCTCTGAGGAAGAGAATTCCACAGGCTATCAATTCTGAGAGAAAAAAATTCTCCTCATCTCCATTTTAAAAGGCAGACCACTTATTCTTAATCTGTGTCCCCTAGTTCTAGTCTCTTCCACAGGAGGAAACATCCTCCTGGTGCCAACCAGTAAGTCCCCTCAGGATCTTATATGTTTCAATAAGATCACCTCATATTCTTCTAAACTGCAATGGGCATAAGCCCAGGGTCTCAGAATACAGAGTTCAATATACATATAGATACATTGTAAAGGGTGTGGAGAAGAACAGTGAGATTGGTCTCAAATGTAAAGCTGTTGAGCTCTGTAAGATTAGAGAAACTTATAGCTCTAGTCTAGAGCGATGATGCTGAAGGAGCACCATCTCATTGGAATATAAAATATTAAATAGGATAGATAAGAAAACCCTAGAATATCATTATCAACTAAATTAAATACAAATTTGAGGAAATAAATTCCAATTTGTGAAAGATAAATTTAGAACAGAAGTGAGCCATGACTCAGCGATAGCACTTCCATCTCTGAGTCGGATGTTGTAGGTTCGAGTCCCATTACCTTCTGGTAGGGGATTGAGTCAGCCTAACAACTTGCCAGTGTGAAAATAATCTGCATTGCAGAAACAATCCAGAACATGATCTGTGGATGTAAATAAGGGAAAGGAATTGTTTCCTTCATTTGCTGTTCTGTACAGAAGAGAAGAAGAAATTGAAAGCAAATACTAAGAAAAACCAAAATTAGAACATTTTGGAAATACACAGCAGGCCTAGTCACAACTGAACATAAAAAAGACAGGTTAATATTTCAGATATAGAAATTGCGTCACAACTGGAACCTGACTTTCCTTATACTATGACATCCACATATTGGATTGTGGTAAACAGCAGGATCAATGGCTGGGTTTTATTTTCTCCTTCCTTATCCCAGGGGCACTAGGGTCAATTATAGCACTCCAAACAAGATCAGCCCAGGAGCTGAAGCTAACATCTTGAAGTTTGTAGTGCTATCCACCCTGTTTGGTGCCTTTGCCCATTGGGCAATCATAGCAACTCTGCCAATTTAATTTTTAAGCATTGTTCAAATGTTGGCCATCTATTACTCAGAACTAAATTGGCACAAGATTCAGGTGAGATGAGTTGATAAGGTGTCAAGCAGGCTCTTGTTCATGGGCTAGCTGCAATAAGTGGAGTAAACACATTGGAAGGGAATACTCCATTGCATAGTGGTATAAGAATGTCTGTATGAGGGTTTCCATTAAGGCTGATTCATTCCTTGGTGACAGTTTGCTATCTGCCAATCTCATACCTTCGATATATTCAGATACAAAGAAATCTTCCAACATAAACAATCGAGACTAAGTCTATAGTTATAATGGTAACTAAGCTGGTTACACAGAACAACATGCAGGTCAAACCTTTTTGAAAGATGTAAGACTATCTCAAAACATTTGAAATGGTTGTTTACTCCTAAGGTGTTATAGGAAAGATGGGGGCTGGTGGGGAATCAGGTATACAGCTTCAAGTTTTATATGATTTTTCAGCGCTGGGCCAATAAAAACAACTTATATTTATATAGCACCTTCAAGGTAAACATCCCAAAGTGCTGAACAGCAATCCTCTGCTTTGATTTCTCTGCAGGTGGTGTTACAACTGCGCAGCTGCTCTGTGAGCAGATTTTAAAAACAGCTTCTGCACATCACTGATGGACAGCTTTTCTTTCCTCCTCCTCACCCACTCTACTGAAGGTCTTGTTGTGTATGGGTGCTCTTCTACTTCACCCATGACCATTCTTCATATTAGTGAGTGTTGGGAGAATATCTGACCATGAATGGCATTAGAGGAGCCTGACCTTACTCCCACTCAACATACACAATTTCCAGCTGGGGTCAACGAATGGTACAATGGAATGGGATCAGCATGTTGTATTGTACAATTCTACGATGCAGGACTGCAATCCCATTTCCATAGACAGTGAATTTACAATCTCATTAGTGTACCTTGGAAGAAGGGGAAGGGCAATGGTGGCAAATGAGTGAAAGAGAGTGTGGGAAGATGAACATTGTGAAGTTGACCCCTCAGGGAATGAATTTGCCAGGATGGTAATAGAGGGTAAGTTACTGAATACTGTAATATAGTGGTTATGTAACTGGACTGATAAACTGGAAAACATATTTTCAAACCCCACCATGGTAGTCTGAGAATGCAAATGCAATTCAAAAGCTAAATCTGGAAATAAATAGAATAAGTAAAACTGACCATGAAGCTATTGTTTTGTTCTGAAAACCCAACCTGTTCATGACTCTCCTTTAGAGAAGGTAACCTGTTGTTTTTACCTGGTCTAGCCTATATGTCATTTCAGCTTCTACAACAACAGAGCAATTTCAACGGCCCTCTGAAGTGTCCAGCCTGATGCGCAGTTGTAACACCACCTTCTCAGGACGAGGAATGTGCAATAACTGCTGGCATTGCAAACAATGCCCACATCTCAAGGTTGAATTAAAAAAGGTAGGCCATGTCCTTGTGGAAAGAGTTAATAGAGAAGTGGGGAAAGATTTAAGCTAGTTCAGCGGGTGTGTGAAAGGGGGCAATTCACACACCAAGTCAGAAATTGTGAGAAAGAGACTATCAGCACATATGGGTAATGGTGGGGATAGTCACCGAAATAAAAATGAAGTACATGAACACACATAGGACAGGAAATAGAACAAGCAAGTTAGAAGAACAAATTCAGCTGAATGGGTTTGATGTAGTTAAAAAGACTTGCATTTATATAGACCCTTTCGTGACTTCAGTACATCTCAAACCACTTTATTTTTGAAGCACGGTCACTGTTGTAAGAAATGTCATAGCCAATTTGGGAACAGCAAATTCTAACAACCAGCAATAAGATAACAAACAGATAATCTGTTTTCAGTCATGTAGGTTGAGGGATAAATATTGGTCAGGGTACGGGGTACTGCTCTTCGTCCAAATAGTGCCACGGGATCTTTGATGTCCCTTTGAGAGGGCAGGTGGGGCCTCAGTTTACATCTCATCCAAAAGGTTGCACCTCTGACAGCACAAAACTCCCTCAGTGACCTGGCTACAAGCTGGAAATGATAGGGGGCTAAACAGTCCAGGTGGTAGGATCATTATTAAGGATAGAGAAATTAGGGAAGGAGGAGTGGCAAAATTGACTAAAAAACATATAGCTGGAAAAAGAAGAGATTTCTGTTGGGGTGAACAGGCATTGAAAACACTGGGTAGAGCTAAGAAATAACCAAGGATGAAAGACTATGGAAGGAGTTTCCCACAGCCTACCTGAAAGATCTGCCCTCTCAGGTGGACATCAAAGATCCCATGGCACTATTTGGAAAAAGAGCAGCCAATATTATCCCTCAACCAACATCACTGTTAACAGATTATCTGGTCGTTATCTTATTGCTACCGCAGACGACCGATAGTACTGATGTAGAGGGAGTGATTTCTAAATACGGAGGCCAGGGACCAATATGGTTATAATGAAAGAATTTAATTTTCACTTGACTGGGAAAAGCAAGTCAGTTCAGGTAGGAAAGGCAATGAATTTCATGGCAGTTTTCTAGAACAATATATTTCAAATCCGACAAGGGAACAGACCATACTGGGTTCAGTAATGAGCAATACTCAAAATTAGTTAACAATCTGATAGTGAGTCAACATCTTGCAAGTAATGACAATAAGGTGAATGAATTTCACATTACATTTTAAGAGGGAAAAAGGAGAGTCACAAACTACAGTTTTAAATTTAAGGTAAACTTTGAAGGGATGAGAAATGAATTCAAATGGACTGGACTATTGATGGATAAACCTACAAATGACAACAAGAACAAGCATTTATATAGCACCTCAAATATAGTAAAACAGGTCATAGTGCTTCACAGGAGCATTATCAAACAAAACTTGTCACCAAGCCACACCAGGTCAAAGGTCACCAGGACCCGGTCAAAGTAGTATGTTTTAAAAACTGTCTTAAAGGAGCAGAGGGAGGGTTAGGAAGGGAATCTCAGAGCTTAGGGTCTAGGTGGCTTTGTATCATCTGCAAATTTGGAGATATTTCATTTAGTTCCCTCATCTAAATCATTAACATATATTGTGAATAACTGGGATCCCAGCACCGATCCCTGTGGTACCCCACTAGTCACTGCCTGCCATTCGGAAAAAGACCCATTTATTCCTACTCTTTGTTTTCCGTCTGCCAACCAGTTTTCTATCCATCTCAATACATCAATACCCCAATCCCATGTGCTTTAATTTTACATGCCAATCTCTTATGTGGGACTTTATTGAAAGCCTTCTGAAAGTCCAAATAAACCACATCCACTGGCTCAACCCTTATCAAGTCTATTAATTACATCCTCAAAAAATTCCAGTAGATTTGTCAAGCATAAGTTCCCTTTCATAAATCCATGCTGACTCTGTCCGATTCTGCCACTGTTTTCCAAGTGCTCAGCTATTAAATCTTTTATAATGAACTCTAGAATTTTCCCCACTACCGACGTCAGGCTGACTGGTCTATAATTCCTTGTTTTCTCTCTACCTCCCTTTTTAAATAGTGGGGTTACATTAGCTACCCTCCAATCTGCAGGGATTGTTCCAGAGTCTATAGAATCTCGGAAAATGACCACCAATACATCCACTATTTCTAGGGCCACTTCCTTAAGTACACTGGGATGTAGATTATCAGGCCCTGGGGATTTAAGGGCTTTCAATACCGTCAATTTCCCCAACACCATTTCCCTACTAATATTGATTTCTTTCAGTTCCTCCCTCTCACTAAACCCTGTGTTCTCCAACATTTCTGGTATGTTATTAGTGTCCTCCTTTGTGAAGACAGAACCAAAGTATGTATTTAGTTGGTCTGCCATTTCTTTGTTCCCCATTATAAATTCCCCTGTTTCTGACTGTAAGGGACCTACATTTGTCTTCACCAATCTTTTTCTCTTCACATACCTATAGAAACTTTTACAGTCAGTTTTTATGTTCCCTGCAAGCTCACTCTCATACTCTATTTTCCCCTTCTTAATCAATCCCTTGGTCCTCCTTTGCTAAATTCTAAACGGCTCCCAGTCCTCAGGTCTGTTGTTTTTTCTGGCTAATTTGTGTGCCTCTTCCTTGCATCTAATACTATCTCTAATTTCTCTTGTAAGCCATGGTTTGGCCACCTTTCCAGTTTTACTTTTGTGCCAGACAGGAATAAACAATTGTTGCAGTTCACCCATGTACTCTTTGAATGTTTGCCATTGCCTATCCACCATCATCCCTTTAAGTCACGTTTCCCAATCCAACATAGCCAACTCACGCCTCATACCATCGTAGTTTCCTTTATTAAGATTCAAGACCCTAGTCTCAGAATCAACTACATCACTCTCCATCTTGATGAAAATTCTATCATATTATGGTCCCTCATCCCCAAGGGGCCTCGCACAACTAGATTGCCAATTATTCCTTTCTCATTACACAATACCCAGTCTAGGATGGCCTGTTCTCTAGTTGGTTCCTCAACGTATTGGTCCAGAAGAACATCCCGTATACAGTCCAGAAATTCCTCCTCTACGGTATTGTTACTAATTTGATTTGCCCAATCTATATGCATATTAAAGTCACCCAGTCATTACAGATGGTCCTTTGTTGCATGCGTCTCTAATTTCTCGTTTAATTCCCATCCCAACATCACCACTACAGTTTGGGGGTCTAGATACAACCCTCACTAACATTTTTTGCCCCTTGGTGTTTCTCAGCTCTACCATTACAGATTCCACATCGTCGGAGCTAACATCTTTCCTCACTATTGCATTAGTTTCCTCTTTAACTAGCAATGCAACTCCACTACCTTTTCCTTTTTGTCTATCCTGACGTTAAGTCGTGTAATTTAATTTAGCTGTCATAAATCAAGATACATGAGAGTAAACTATAATGTGTGCTACAGATAAGGAGCCATGGCCTGCCAGCCAGCACAGGATTGAAAATGAAATAGTTAAGGGTGAGTATCAGCAGCTTGCTCTGCCTGGAATCTGTTACCTATTAGATTGTCACGGGTCTGTCTTCTGCATCGTTCCCTTGCAATGGCCTCTGCATGTGCCTCCACGACATCCTGGCCCTTGTCATCACCATCCCCTTCCCCATTCTCATCATCGGAGGAGGCTTCTCGGTCCTCCATGTCTCCTTCTGCCAAGACATCCTCCATTTGTTGTCCGAAGTTGTGCAGGGCGCAGCAGACAATGATGAACAGAACAGCTCTTTGGAGAGTACTCGAGAGCCTTATCTTTAGGAGGCCTATTGTCTGTTCTTGTGGTTGTGGTTCTTATGGAGGCAAGTGTGGCACTGTATCTCTCCTCGGCAGAAATTTGCTGATGGCAAACTGGTGTCATCAGCCACATCTTCTGGGGGTATCTCTTGTACCCAAGGAGCTAGCCCTTCAATCACCAAGGCCCTTCAAAAACTTGTGTCACCTAGGAGTGGTTCAGAATGTAGGGATCGTGCGAGCTGCCTGGGAACCGAGGACAAACATGCAGGATTTGTCTGATGTGATCCCATATCAGCTGCATGTTCAAAGGGTGGAAACCTTTCCCGTTGATGAATGTGACTGGCTGGCACCAGGGAACTCTCAATGCCACATGTGAGCAGTCAAAGACCCTTGTACTTGTGATTGCTGCAAAAACCCAATGGTCTGGCTGCCTGACTCTCGGGATCCAAGTGGAATTTGACAAATTGGTGCACTCTCCTGAACAGAGCATCTGTTATCTCCCGGATGCACTTGCATGTCACTGACTGGGAAATGCCATACAGGTCCCCATGGAGCCCTGGAAGGAGTCACGGGCAAATAAAAGTTTAAGGCCGTGGTGACCTTTAATGTCAGTGGAATAGAATTGCCTCCAAGTCCTTGTCGATGCAGATCTTCATGGAGAAACCGGTATATGTGAGTAACCACATTCTGGGACATCCTAAGGCATTGCCTTTCATTCATCTGCATTTAGTTGCACCTCCTGCAATATACCCGAATTTGAGCCAATGCTCGCTGTTGCACTGGTCCCTGGTTGCCCACATCCTGTGCTTCTTGAGGAACTGCCGTGTCTGCCTCTTGCTGCTCTGGCTATTGCTGCTCCTGGCCCTGAGCCACCCTGGGACGGTTCCTCCTCTTCTGGACCAGAGCCAATAGAAAAGCAGGGTTGCCTGGAACCAGCATTATCTATGCCTGAGTGGATGTGAACAAATTGCAGTGATCCATTGAGTCAGCATATTCCTCGTAGAAGCCTCCATCTCTGAGGTTTTAAGCCAATGCTAAGCTCTGTGCCTGGCATCAATCTAAACATGGCCTCCCCACCCCAACCCTTCATGATGAAGGACATGCTGGAGGACCAAAGATGAGTCTTCCTCTTGCTCATATATGACTGCGAATGGGGATATTGTGCAATTACTGAGATAATGATAGCCATGTGCGAGGACCCTCCCTCAGACACTATTCAGCTTGCCTATATTACCCTTGAGATTCTATAGAGAGACCATTAACTTGGCATCACAGAAAGATTTACCACATAAACCCTCATCAACTATGATCACTTACCTAGGAGGATGGAGGATTGACATCAGGACTTTGCTGCCATCCACCAAGGGTGCCCCTTGGAGGCATCCACCTCTTTCCCTTTATCCCTGCCTCTGACAGCAGCAGATGCCAATCAGCACACAATGTATGGCAGCTCCAGACCTTGATGGGTTCTTGCTGAAATGTGATCCATTAGTCATGGAGCAATGCTGGTTTATTGGGTGTTGGAACATTCGAGAGGATAACTCAGCTGATCCTCGTTTTCCATAGAGTGGACTAGTAATTAATAGAGTGCCCCTTCACTCAGCCGAAAAAAATGAGGCATTAACTTCTCCCACTAGGAAAGAGACCCCTCCCATGTCGAATGCTTGAGAGGTTTTACGAACTGCGCAACAACCTTGACAGCTTCAGCATGGTGTGTATGAGGTTTGCCAGTGTGTCAAGCACCTTATACACTCCCCCTGTTACCCACCAAGTTCCCCCATCGTCCTACACAATTACCGCCTTGTCATTCCTCTCATACCTATAACCCTTCAACCTCTCCCTGTTACCCTGGCTCCTATTGTCATCTATGTGGACATTCCTGCTCTTACCCCTGTTCTCATAACTTTCGATGTGCCCACGCCCTCCTGATCTTGCCTTCTCCCATTCTTGAGGCCAGCTTTACCCTGACTTTCTGAAATCGCCCCACCCCAATGAGACCATTCACTATCCATCTATGAGCCTTGCACTTCCATCCTACTTGATCCAACCGTGCACTTCCCCACCCTGCCTCCCAGTACCCTCATTCAAATCCTTAGGAACAGACTCTTGAGCTCACCTCTCATGCCCTTTAACCCATCTCTTTACAACGCTCAATGCCCAGAGAACCCATTCACTGTCCTACAACAGGACCATGCATGACATGTTTACCCTCCTAAACAGCCATGGGCAGTTTCACTTCTTTCTCCAGACACCTTCCTAAATAACCCTGGGTAGTCCAGCTTCTTTCCCCAGACACTCTCCTAAACAAGCTCTGGACAGTCTGGCTTCCTCCCGTTCACCCTCCCACTGATCCTGCCTTCCTTGACAAGTCTTTGCTCCACCCTTCCTCACTGACCCTGCCTCCCTTGCCCAGCCTTCATTCAACCCTTCCCCGCTGACCCTGCCTCTCGTCCAGCCTTCGCTCCACCCTTACTGCTAACTTTGCCTCCATTGTCCAGCCTCTGCTCCAACCTTCCCCTCTGACTGTACCTCTTTTGCCCAGGCTTCACTCCACCCTTCTCTACCTACCCTCCTCCCTTGTCCGGCCTTCACTCCTCCCTTTCCTCCTGACCCTGCCCCCCTTGCCCAGCCTTCGCTCCACTTTTCCCCCTGAATCTGCCTCCACTACCTGGCCTCCGCACAGCTTGGTCTACCAGTAGTCATTCTCAATCAGGAGGCTGACAGTTCTGAGCAATTCCCAAGAAGGCCAAAGTAGCAATTACTCATTCCAAAGTCCAGGAAGAAGTCTACCTCACCAGATGCAAGCCACTTATATGCAATCATAAATGTGAACGTTCTAATTTCTCACTGACAGAGAAATTAATTTGGAGGGGCCACATGATTCTGGTGAGTTGCTCTTTTAATGAGCATGCACAACATGCAAATACATGCAAAAGGACTTCCTGACATTGTTAGTCAGGAAGCTTGACCCGCCTTTAAAATTCCAAGGACTTAATTTCAAAAGTTCATTTAGCCGTCAGGGAGCTGCTTTTTGGCCTCATGCTAAATTAAGCTCCTCCGCCCACCATGCTTCTTGCTCGAGGTGGGCCTGAAAGATTCCGCTTTTGGTGTGGGCAGCAGAATTTTGGATGGAGGGTGGAAGATGGGAGGTTGGGAAGAGGTTTGTTGGATTAGTCAAGTCTAAAGGTCACAAAGGCATGGATGAAGATTTCAGCAACAGATGAGCTGAGGCAGACGCGCAGTTGGTTGGTATTAAGGTGTTGGAAGTAGGCGATCTTAGAGATCGTGCAACTGGAAGTTCATATCAGGGTTATATACTACACCAAGGTTTGTGAACAGTGATTCAACTGTTGGCAGGGAGGGGGATGGCATTGATGATGAAGGAAGGAGTTTATAAGAAAATGAAAAATAGGAATTGAAGTAGGACATTCAACTCTTCGAGCCTGTTCCGCCATTCAAAGTGACCACAACTGATCTTCAAACTCAACTCCATATTCCTAAACTATCCTCAAATCTCTTAATACTCTTGTGTCCAAAAATCTATCGATCTCTGTCTTGAATATACTCATCCACAGTAGAGAATTCCAAATATCTACAACCCTTTCGGTGAAGAAATCTCTCCTCATTTCAGTTGTAAATGGCCAATTCCTTATTCTGGGACTTTGACCCCTAGTGCTAGACTCCCAAGCCAGGAAAACATCCTGTCAGCACACACCCTATTAAACCCCTTAAGGACTTTTTATGTTTTTAAGAGATCACCTCTCATTCTTCTAAATTTTATGGAATAAAGGCCTAGTCTACTCAATCTTTCCTCCTTGACCAATCCCTCATCCAAGAAATCAGTCCAATGGACCTTTGTTCCATTGCCTCCAAGGCAAAGATATGCTTCCTTAGGTGAAGTGTTCAGATTGTACAGAGTATTCCAGATGTGATCTCACCAAGGTCCTATATAATTGTATTTAGATGGCTCTACTCTAAAACCGCAGTCCCCTTTTAATAAAGGCTATCATATAATTTGGTTTTCTAATTGCTTGCTGTACCTGCACGTTAACTGACTGTGATTCACATATAAGCCCCGCCACACCACCCCCCCACCCCCTCTCCCAGTCCTTCTGAAATACAATATTTCCTAGTATTTTGTTTTTCAATTTTTCCTTGATAACTTTGTTGCAGGGACTGAAGAAAATAGCTTCAGTCGCCCCAACATTTAGTTGGATTAAATTTCTGTACACCTAGTACTGGATGTCAGAAAAGCAGTATGACAAATCAGTTTCAGAGGCATGGGTCAAGTGAGCTAGTGGTGATATAAAGTTGGGTGTTGTCAGCACACAGGCGGAACCTGATGTGTTTTTCAAGTCGCCAAGGGGTAGCATGTAGTTGAGGCACAGGAGGACTCAAAGTTTATTCTTGGGGACCTCAGAGGTACTAGTATGGAAGGGGCTGTGGGAAGAGAAGCCATTGCAGGTGATTCTCTGGCTACAGTTAGATAAATAAGAATGAAACCAGGCCAGGGTTGTCTCACCCAGATGGACGACGGAGAAGAGGTGCTGAAAGCGATTGATATAGTCAATCATGTCCAACAATATTTGGAACATGTGAAATGTACCTGTAAAAGGCAAAAACATAACTTGTATAGTTAAACAACCATGATAACTAAATGAAGTAAAAGACAGTATCAAGCTAAAAGAAAATGCTTGTCAAATACAAGGAAAAATAGAGGACTGAGAGCTATAAAAAAGGCATTGAAAAAAGTAATAAGATGCAAAAATGGAATATGAATAAAAAATCTTTCAATGGATATGAAAGCTAGAGCAACAGTTTTTTTCTTAAAAATATTAGGAGAAAGGGTGGGGTAAAGGGAAAGATAAACACTTTAAAGATAGAAGCAGATGAGACGACAATGGATAGAAAGAAATGGCATACTTGTTATATGAGTGCTTTTTAACAGTGGAGGAAGAGGGCAAAATACCAGTGGTACAGAAGAACTTAGAAGTAAGTTTGCAGAGGGGGGAGTAGGCGGTGGTGGTGGAGCGTGGGTGGAGGGAGGAAATTCTCTAACTAAAATTCAATTTGGAGTTTATTGCAACCTTTCATTGAGTCTCTTAATTCTTTTGAAATTCAACTCATTAACGGAGCTGAATAAGTATTTGCCAGCTTGTGTTAGCTTGTCAAATCTGTAGAAATGTCATTGAGGTAGAGCTTCCCAAAAACTCTTTCTATGATGATAACTTGGAAGTTTTAGGTTAATTGTATGCATTTTGACTAATGTAAAGACTATGATGAACCATTTCTGCCATCCTCCTGCCGCCTATTGCTGGAGCAATTTGTCACAATCTGTGACAGCCCCTTAAGTCTTAACTAAACCAGGAGACAAGAGATACAATTAAATGTTTCTGGTGTGTACACAAGCCTGTATGTCCTGTATGATTACCCATTAAATAGTCTTGGTCATTTTTCTTTTTGAGTCTGGCTGGTTGCAACAAATGACCACCAGGGGAAAAATCATTGTCACATCACTGATTGTAGAATTTTGGCACGGTGAAGTGGTAACCAGGAATGACATTTACAGTTCTGCATAAATCATTCTGGTGAAGAGACAAGACTTATTTTATGTTGTAACTAAGTGAGATTCTAAATTTGAAATGTATGGGGGTGTAGAAAAGGATGGGTTAGTGGGGGTTGGTTGCAGATAGGATACAGGAAGCAGAGTGCTGAATGAATTAATGTTGCTTTTATAATTTATACTCAGGTGAGGGAGAAAATCACTGGAAAATATTTATTTTTAGGAGGGGGTCAGCGAGATTTGACATTTGCATGAAAGGGCTTCGCGGGATGTTAAAAGTTTGGGAACAACTGATCGAGTTGAATTTTCTGAGGAGGTGCTCAACATGATGGATAGTGGAGTATCTATGGATGTTGTCTATGTCAACTTTCAGAAAATATTTGATAAGGCTCCAGATAATAAACTATTAGCAATAATAAAAACAGACAGAATTGGAGTTAACTTTGTGACATGGTTTGGTCATTGGTTGGGAGGCTGCAGAAAGACAGTAGAGATAAAGGGAACATTCTCAGATTGGCAGAATGTGAAAAGCAGAGATCACCAGTGATCTGTATTAAGGTCTCAGCTTTTCACCATATATTAATGACTTGGCTGAAGGAATAGATAGTTTTATATCTAAAGTTTTCAGATGACACCAAGTTAGAGGTCACAGTAAGTTGTGCAGATGGGAGCAGGAAATTACAAAGGAGCATAGACAGGCTGAATGAGTGGGAAAAACAATGGCAAATGGAGTTTTATGTGGAAAACTGTGAGCTCATCCACTTTTTAATCAAAGAAAGATTGGAAGAGTTTCTTAAAGGTTCTTAAAGTCTAGGAGCTTTGGAGGAACAAAGGATTTAGGTATTCATGTAAATAAATCATTAAAATTGAGTGCACAGGCACAAGAAAAATAATCAAAAAGGCTAACGGAATGTTGGCTTTTACTTCAAGGGGTTGATAAACAAAAGTGATGCATCAGTTGTACAAATTCTCAGTCAGAGGCTAGTTAGAGCACTGCATTCAGTTTTAGAAACTGAAACTCAGGGAAGATTGATGGGATTTGAATGAGTGCAACACACATTCACATGATTAAAGATCTAACTTATAAGACCAAGTTGTTTAAACATCGCCTGTATTCCCTTGAGTTTATACGGTTCAGGGATGATTCGAGTGCGGTTCCAGTGATGGCTCTTCACTAATTGTCATAATTCAATGCTTGCCAGCACCAAAACTCGGGGAATAAAAGCAAAACAAATCAGCATCAATTGGGTGGTGGTGAACAGACCAAGAACTCTCAAATTTCTAGGCTCTATCATGTGAAAACTCCAGCGATGATGACTATATTTCAGAATTATTAAGCTTTCCTTAAAGCATTCCTTGAAAACTATTGTGCATTGGTACCCATGCATGGTGATCTTATATATCAACTTGAAATCTGTGTTAAATACAAATGAGGGTTTCAGCACCTCCAACAATGTTTTTCTTGATTGGCTTTCAATTTAAAAAATTACTGAACAGCCACTATACACACCCTAGCTTCCTGACCAGGTTAGTTTGTGCAGGTGATTTGGTACCAACAGTTCCAATATTCAGGAAAAAACATTTTCTAGTGTAACTCACCCAAGGCATTGAGTCCTTCTGATAAAGAGGTCAGGATGTAAATGACCACGTGTGGCTCTAAGCTGGCAACGAAGTTCATGTGGTCCTGGGTCAGGCACTCCAACAATGAATAGTATGATAAGCTCAACTTCCGATATGACTAAACAAAATAAAAAACATAAATGTGTTTTAAGAATGGTGAAAAACAAGGAAGAGACACTTTACTAAGTAGCTTGAACATGTCACTGTAAATAATGAATTTGAGTTCATAATTTATGTGCTATTTTGAGGATGCTGAAGGATCCATTTCTTAGTTGAGATGCTCAATCAAGGCCCAGTACCAATCTTTTCCAGTGATTCAGGTGGATGTTAAAGGTACCATCATAATATTCAGAGAGGAGAAGGGAATTCTCCTGGTATCTTTACAAAAAACCCTCCTTCATCCAACACCACCAAAAAAGACATCATTCATCACATGATGGTTTGTGAAATTGGGTTTGCATACATAATAGTCGCTGCATTTCAATGCAATTCATTTTATGTACAATGCTACATTTCTGAATATGGTATTGATGAAATTCTTTATCATAGCAAAGCAAAAGTGGATGACTAGATGTTATACATTCCTGCACGATAACTGTCAATTCAAGAGTGGCTTTCAAAATGCTTAGACATGAATGGGAAATAACACTGGCCTTTATTGCCAGTGAGTCCTGAATTCTTGGACCAGTGTGGTAATGTTACAGGATTATCGATTGTGGTATCACCAATACAAAATTATTGGAGGTATAATCTGTGATTGGTTACAGCAGGACTTGCATACGGTGAACAATATAGAGAAAGTAATAGAGGGCAAACGGGACCCAGGAGTTTAAATGACAATGAACTTTTGATTGACATAACAAATCCTCTGTCCTTGCAAATTGTGGCTCCATCTCTAAACTCCTTTTCCTCCTCAAAGTGAACTTGGTGCTCTCTCCAAAATCTGCAGCTATCTTTCCAGCAACTCCATGTTTGAACCTCTTCACCGTATACAAGCCCTATCCAAAGTCACATATAACATCCTCTGTGATTGTGACATTGGTACACTGACTCCTCGTCCTTTCAACATCTCTGTTGTCTCTAAGTGGCTGACCATACCAACATCCTTTCCAATGTCTAACTTTCATTGCCAAGCTCACCGGGGTTGTTCCCTCTTGGTTCCTTTCTTACCTAACCAATTGTAGCCACAGCATCTCCAACAATGGTTTCTGTTCCCACCCCTGCACCATTTCTGGATTTATCCTTGGCCTCCTCCTCTCTATCATCTACATTGCAGCTTTTTGGCAACAGTATTAAAAGACATTAGATCAGTTTCCCAATTTACATGATGACACCGGGCTCAGCTTCTCAATTACTTCCACATGGTCAAATCACTTGCCTGACATCCAGTTTTGGCCGAGCCACAACTTCCTCCAGTGAAGTATCAGGAAGACAGCAGACATCAGCTTCTGTCTCTGCCACAAAGTATGTACCCTGCCACTGATTCCATCTCTCTTACTAGCTACTGACTCAGACTGAACCAGATTGTTAACAGCCTTGAGTTCCACTTAGTCCTGGGATAATGTTCCAATCCCGTATCTTCTTTACCTGATGACTTCCACCTCCATACCATCATTCATCTCCATTTCTGCTTCAGTTCATTTGCCACTGAAATCCTCATCCACGCTTTTGCCACTTCTAGACTTACCTATTAAAAGTCTCTTGGCTAGTCTCTTGTCCACCATAAACTACAGCTCATTCAAAACTCAGTTATCAGCCATCACTCCCGTCCTTGCTGATATACATTGGCTCCCCATACCTCAATGCCTCCAAATTAAAATTCTCACATTTATATTTAAATTATTACAATTGTGAGGTTAATAAGATGATTGTATTTTAGGGCTGCATCTTTAAATTTAGGGTAAATGAAGGGGGCCATGTGACTGTTCTGCAGGCCACCTGATAGTAAGCCTGAATGGTCTGATTGTTAGAGCTCAAAAGAAGACTCAGATTGTTTCATTGGGGCAAATGTGCAAGGTATTTATGGTTAGAGACAATGACAGCAGTTTCTGAGTTTACAATGACAAGACTCTTGAGTCTCCCAAAGTCCCAGAAAGGTTTTGTTGGTATCGGATCAAAAGTAGTTGTGCTGCAACTGTTCATTTACTTCTAAGATGAAAGGGAATTAAGATCAAGGATAACTAATTAGCATTTCTACCTGGATGCAAGGTTAATGTGTTTAACATTGCCATGGAGAAGAGGGTGGAGTAAGCCATTTTAGAGATAAGGTTACAGGCTTCCCCGCAAATCAGCGTATATCACAGACACAGTAGAGGTCCTGTGTGGTCAGCAGAGAGAAAAGCTTCTTGGCTTTGTGGGTCACCATAGTCAGATACAGGAGGGAGATGGCTCAAGTTGAGTAGATGTATCCAGCAGCCTTCTATGGATTCCGGGAGATTTGTTCTGGCATGGCCGGAGGAAGAAGAATCATCAGTACAGGCTTTACTACTGGTGATAAATTTAAGGAACTTCCTGAAAACTGAACGAAGTGCCCGGAGATGGTCACTTGAAGTTACTCTTTGGTGGAACGGGGATGTGGAAACCTGTTGGAAGCTGGGAGCAGCTGTGGATTGTTTACTATAAGGATTATAATTACTTAGAGAGTCCGATGTGTGCTATGTATAAAATTTGAACATTGCTCTCTGTAATTTAAAGTATAAGCTGCCTACAAAAAGAAAATAGTGTTTAGTTAAGAGTGCTTTTAAACATTTGCTACAGTAAAAGTTTTATAACGTGAAATCTTGCCGTGCTATTCTTTCAGATAGTAACTGGAAATACAAATAAGTTATCAGTCTCTATGGAGATTGCAACAAACTCCCTTCATGTCCCTGGAACCTTTCCCAACCTTACAACCTTCCCAGAACTATCCATTTCCTTAATCTGGCCTCCTGTGCATACCTCTTTCCCATTACCTCACAACTGGCAGCTGTGTCTTCAGCTACCTAGGTTCTACATTGAAATTCCTTCCCTAAACCCCTTCATATCTCTCTCCATCTTTAAGACTCTGCTTAAAACCCAGCTCTTTGGCTCAGCAACCATTTTTGTCTGATTATGCTTTTGTGAAGATGCGAGGGGCATTTCTTTGTTAAATGTGCTATATAAATGCTGAAAACTCTTGTCTCTTTCAAATTTACATTACAAACATGGCAGACATTGACTCTTGCTCCTTTACATCATTAAGGTCAGGGAACATTCACGTTGAGGCTAACAATTGCACTCTCATGGTCTTCTGAGACAAGCTGTAGGACAGTGAGAGGTGACTCTAACAAACACATTCACCTTTTCAACTCTCCATAAATCTACATCTACCTCCACAACGTTGTCCACTACGATCCTAGTCCCAGCCCACCTGATGCTGAAGCTCTCATCTACAGGAAACACTAAGGGCTGTTGCCAGTAGGGTTCCGCAGGGCTCAGTACTCGTTTCCCTGCTTTTTGTTGTATATATTAATGATTTGGAATTAAATGTAGGGGGCATGATGTAACAATTTTGAAGACGATACAAAAATTATCCATGTGGTAGATAGTGAGGAGGATAGCTGTAGGCTGCAGGTACATATCACTGGACTGGTCAGGTGGGCAGAAAAGTGGCAAATGGAATTCAACCCAGAGATGTGAGGTAACGTGCTTGGAGAAGTCAAACAAGGTAAAGAAATACACAATAAATAAGAGGATACTGAGAGGTGTAGAGGGAGTGAGGGACCTTGGTGTGCATGTCCACAGATCCCGAAAGGTAGCAGTGCACAGGTGGTTAAGAGGGCTCATGGAATCTTTTCATTTATTAGCTGAGGCATAGAATATAAGAACAGAGAGGTTATGCTGGAACAATATAAAACACTAGTTTCAAAATAAGGGATCTCCCATTTAGACATAAATATGGAGGAATTTCTTCTCTCAAAGGGATGTTAGAATTCTGTTCCATAGAGAGCAGCGGCAGCTGGGTCAATGAATATATTCAAGGCTGATTTAGACAGATTTTTAACGTACAAAGGAGACAAAGATAATGGGGGGTGGGTGGGTTGCAGCCAGGAGAGTGGGGTTAAGGACACAATCAGATAAGCCATGATCCTATTGCAGGGTGGAGCAGACTCGAGGGGCCAAATGGCATATTCCTGCTCATACTTCTTATGTTCTTAGTGTGAGGAAGTAGTTCCAACCATCACCTGCTTTGTCAACTTGTTCTATTGTCATTTCTTTTATTCTTTCAAGGGACATGGGCATTGCTAGCTAGGCCAGCATTTTTATTGCTCATCCCTAATTGCTCTTGAGAAGGTGGTGGGGGTCCACCTTCTTGAACTGCTGGAGTCCATGTGGTGTAGGTACACCCACAGTGCTGATCAGGAGGGAGTTCCAGGATTTTGACCCAGCAATAGTGAAGGAATAGCGATTTAGTTCCAAGTCAGAATGTTGTGTGGCTTGAAGGGTAACTTGGAGGTGGTGGTGTTGTCATACATCTGCTGCCCTTGTCCTTCTAGATGGTAGAGGTCATGGGTTTGGAAGGTGCTGTCAAGAGTCTTGGTGAGTTGCTGCAGTACATCTTGCAGATGGTACACTGTTGCCACTATGTATCAGTGGTGGAGGGAATGGATGCTGGAGGTGGTAGGTGGGGTGCCAATCAAGCTGGCTGCTTTGTCCTGGATGGTGTCAAGTTTTTTGATTGTTGTTGGAGCTGCACTCATTCAGGCAAGTGGAGAGCACTCCATCACATTTATAGACGGTGGACAGGATTTGGGGAGTCAGGTGGTGAGTTACTTTCTCCAAAATTCCCAGCCTCTAACCTGCTCTTGTAGCCACAGTATTTATATGGCTAGTCTAGTTAAGTTTTTGGTCAATGGTAACCCCCAGGGGGTTGACAGTAGGGGATTCAGCGATGGTAATGCCAATGGATGTCAAAGGGAGACGATTGGATTCTCTCTTGTTGGAGATGGTCATTGCCTGGCCCTTGTGTGGCGCAAACGTTACTGCCACTTGTCAGCTCAAGCCTGAATATTGTCCAGGTTTTGCTCCATATGGACATGGACAGCTTCAGACCTCTTCTAGGTCTTGGCTTACTTAAGAGAGTACTCTTACATTCCTATTCTCTATCATTTACAATCTTGAACAATCCCTTTTAACTCTTCCCCTTGGTTTCATTCATCCAACATTTCCCTCCTATATATTGCTCTTCCTCCTTCCTATATCCTCACTGTGCTAGAATATATTGTGCTTCTGCTGTAACTAATATTTCAAGACATTAAAACTGTAGCCTTTACTTTCTTCAGTGTTGCCTTCCTATTACATACTACAGGGTTTAGAAACCCATTCATGCATTTGAGGAGGGCAAACAAAACAAGGGAATACGCAATAAACGGGAAGTTGTTGAGAGGGATTGAGGAAGTGAGAGACATTGGAGTTCACGTCCACAGGTCCTTGAAAGTGGCAGGATAGGTGGACAAGGTGATCAGAAGGCATATGGAATGCTTTTCTTTATTGGGCGAGAAATTGAATACAAAAGCAGGAAGTAATGATGGACCTGTATAAAACGTTGGTTAGGCCACAGCTGGAGTTTTGTTCTGGTCGCCACATGACAGGAAGGACATAATTGCTCTGGAAAGAATGCCAAGGAGATTTGCAAGAATGTTGCCAGGGCTTGAAAATTGCAGCTATGAGGGAAGATTAGCTAGGCTTGTGTTGTTCTCCTTAGACCAGAGAAGGCTAAGGGATGACCTAATTGAGATGTACAAAATTATGAGAGGCCTAGATGGGGTAGACAGGAAAGACTTGTTTTCCCTATTTGAGGGATCAATTACCGGGGGTATAGATTTAAGGTGATTGGTGGAAGGTTTAGAGGGGACATGAAGAACAAATCTTTCACCCAGAGGGTGGTGGGCTTCTAGAATTCACTGCCTAAGTTGGTGGTTGAGTCTGAAACCCTTAACTCATTTAAAAGGTACCTGGATCTGCATCTAAAATGCTGTAACCTGCAAGGCTACGGATCAGATGCTGGAAAGTGGGATTAAAATGAGCGGCTAGTTTCTTTTATCTCTTTTTTGGCTGGCGCAGACATAATGGGCTGAATGACCTCTTTCTGCACTGTAACTTCTCTGTGGTTCCATGGACTCATTTCATCTAACCTCCCGACTGACCTCATTTTCTCTCCAGCTCTTTCATGTAGACTTTTCTGGTGTCCTGCTATGGGCCTTGATCGTTCACAAACATTACACAATTTAAAATTGGTTTGATGCTGGGATATTCAAATTAGAAGGCACTACGTTCAATTCCTGATTTGTGCTGAGTTATCTGATCTCAGCAGGGACATTAACTGGGGTGATATAATTGACTTTAACACCCTTGGAACAGTGAGGGAAAAGTCAGCCACATTTCCTGCTCTTGAAACTTATTGAATAACTTCTGCTGAAAAGTGTGGGTGTGTGGGGTGGGAACATGGGCTTACTTTACTCATGTATCTCAATGTCTGTTTGGCTGTTTGTGGGATCAGCATACAAGAATTAACATAGCTTTCTGTCCTGCTGAACAGGGATGCTTTGTAAAAGGATGAGAAACTGAAGGAATGGGAAAGTCATTCATTCAGGTCTTGATGGTCTGGGACATGCAGTTGGGTCACTGTTTATAGTAATAACGTAACAAAGCTTGGGTGGACCAAATAATCATGATAACAGAGTCATTGGATGGGATTGATGAAAGGATTGATTGAGTCTTGGCTCTTTGTTATCGGAATTCTACATTTGGTGTTTTTTAATGTATTGTAATTTAGTGTTAGTTTGGATGGGATATGGGAATCAAAGGCAGAATTGGTTTAAGTGTTTAGAGCAAACCACAGCTTGCTGTAGTCAGGCTGGAACTGTAAAGCTTGGTGCCTGAGTTCTTGTAGTGAATTGTGAACTTAATAATAGAATCATATGAATGGAACTGTGTTGTATGATTAGACTGAATACTCATGTTAGATTGTGTAACATGAGCTCATTAAAGACAAGGATCTGATTCTGCATTTGTTATAACTGATGTCTATGTTTTTAAAAAAAGGGCCAGAAATCAGTCCAATATGGCTACGAAATATGAAGGAATCAGGGTCAGATTGCAATTTCTCAGGGAGTTGAGTAGCCTGCTAAAACACAAAGACTGGCCAACTGATGACATACTGGAAGGAACCTGCTGTTGGTGAAACCATATGGTGTCAAGAGATAACTGATTCATGAGTGGGAGGTGGGGAAGAAGAGAATTTGTCAATTATAATTTTTAAAAAGTACTATTTGCATATTTATTTAGTGCAAATGTGATGAAACATCATATGGAATGTGTAGACAGGCTCTTAATTCACTGTATGTAACACAATTGTTCAACAGTTGGTTGGTACCAGAGAAGACAGAATGGTAAGGCTGTATTAGCTACAGAGTTGAACTGTTTTGCAAATTTAGCGATTTCTTTGTAGCCGCTTTCCTGGCATCAATTGATTGCTCTTGTAAAGAACATATCTTTTTATTTCTGTTGGACAGTGAATTAAAATTACAATGGCTGCAGTTTGAAAGACATGTCTACTGGAACAGTGTGAGGGATATATACAATGTTGTTGCCTTGGGACAGAGTGTGTCATGAAAGACAGGATAGTGCCAAGGAGGAGTCCGTCTAAAGGGGAACTGTCTGGCAACATTTTAATTGGATCCTGACCAGGCGATCAGGTTTGTGTGAGAACAGTGCAGCAGAAAAGCTCCTAGCCTAAAAAGAGAATACCTAAAACGCCTTTTTCCTGTGTGTAAGATTCCAGTAATTCTACAATAATAACTAGCTGTTTTTCTTTCCCTCATATCTCTATAACCTGATCACTCTCTGAAAAATCCCTGTCAAGAGGAAAACCACCATTAGAGACATTAAAAAGCAAGTGTTCAACCAGTGAACTAAAGACTGAAAGTGCTGGGAAGGCCACCTTGTGTCATCAACAAAGAACTGAAAGGAATTTGGGAGACAGTGATCAAAATCAACCCATTGAATCCTGTACTCCGGAATTGGTGCTACTGAACTGTTTTATCCCATCCTTAAAATCCATGTTTTTGTGTGTCTTGTGTGTCTTGTATGTGTATGTATTGGGATTTAAGTAAGGGTAGAGTTTGGGTTGTGGAGTTAGAACTTAGCAGTTCATATTTCTTTCTCTTGCCACTGGTTAAACGCAATTTGTTCAATAAACAGTTATTTACTTATTAAACTTGCTGTTGACCTAAATTAAACAATTAGGTGGTTTGATCAAACATTTCACATTTGTCGTGGTTTGGGGAGCAGTGGGACTAGGTATCATAGTGTACTATCCCCAGTGAGTCGTGACAAAGACTGGGGCCCATCCCGGGATGTTTTGGAACAAAAGACAACGACGATTTGGGTGTAGATTTAGTAATAAAAGCTAAAATGAAACCCCAGGTTTGTACTATCAAAAATAAGATGGCACTGGAAACTGCTGAGGTTTTTCTGCAAGTGGAAGATGTCCCTGATGATTTTACAAGGGATCCCAAAAGCCAGGTTAATCGAATTGGCAAGTAAATTAAGAGTAGGATTGCCTGCCAAAGCTAGGAAAGCAGAGATAATCGAAGAGATATCACAGCATTTAAAACTGGAACGAATACCTGAAGGATTGAGTTCTCCTAGGGGTGATTCATTGGAATGGGCTCAAATTCAGTTGCAAATAAAAAAATTGGAACTAGAGGCAGCAAAGAAGGAAAGAGAAAGGGCATTCCAAAGGGAACAGGCAGAAAGGCAGGAGAGAGAAAGAAAATAGGAACGGGAATTAGAAATGGCAAGGTTAGAAAAGGAGGAAAGAGAAAAGGAGACAGAGAATTCCAGCTTAGAATGCTGGCAGTTAAAAAAGAGATACCAGGAGGTGAGGCAGGACTTACTTCAAGATCAGAACTCAGTAGGGAGATGTTTAAATTTGTACAAGCTCTTCCAAAGTTTGAGGAAAGGGATGTTGAAGCATTCTTTATTTCATTTGAGAAGATAGCTAAACAGATGAACTTGCCAAAGGAAAACTGGACATTGCCCATGCAGAGCAAGCTGACAAGTAGAGCACAGGAAATTTATGCTTCACTGTCAGAGGAGGTTTCTAGGGATTATGATGTGGTGAAAAAGGACATTTTGCATGCATATGAGTTAGTCCCTGAAGCGTACAGACAAACGTTTTGAAATTTAAATAAAATAGCCTAGGTAAACTTACATTGAATCTGAAAGGGTTAAGCAAAGTAGTTTTGACAGGTGGATACCAGCATTGGGAGTTGAAACTACCTATGAAGTTCTCAGAGAGACCATTCTCTTGGAAGAATTGTAAAACTCCCTTTCTGTAATAAGAACCCATGTTGAAGACAAAAGGGTTGCAGATGCTTGACAGGTAGCAGTAATGACTGACGATTATGAGCTAATCCGTAAAACTAAAGCTTTCTTCCTTCAACCCCATAAATTTGAAAAGGATAGCAAGTGGGACAGTGAAAGGAAGGCAAGTAGCCAGGGTAAAAAATGGATATCTGGGAATACCTTGAGATCTCCTCCCCAGCTCTGGAAGGGGGGTACTGAGGCTGGAGGTGAAACTTGAAGGCCGAAATGTTTCCATTGTAATAAAGTGGGACATGTTCATTCAGAATGCTGGGAGTTGCGAGGGAAGCCAATGGGGCTTATTGGAGTTTGTAACAGTGAGTCTGAAAAGGGAACCCAAAAAGAAAATGCCATGGATCAAGTTATAGTTTTAACTACAAATAAAGGACTGGAGGTAACCACTGCGATGAATGCAGGCAAAGTAAATCAGGTAGATGAGAGATATAAAGGGTTTTTGTCCAAAGGAAAGATAGCCCCATTTTCATTAAATGATGTAGCTAAACCCTTAACTATATTAAGGGACACAGGAGCTACTCAAACTCTTTTGCTGGGGAAGGACCTAGTTTTCCCTCCAGAGAGTTCAATGAAAGCTAAAGTATTCATAAATGGGATAAGTAGAATGTATATCCCGGGTCCATTGTACAAAGTGCAATTGGAGTGTGATTTATTGTCTGGATCAGTGGTTGTAGGATTGGTTAAGAAATTACCCATGGATTTACTCCTGGGGAACGATTTGACAGGAGTGAAGGTTATAGCTTCGCCCATTATTACGGAAAGTCCGAAAGAGGCTAAATAGAAGGAGCAGTTACAAGAACAAATACCTGGTATTTTTCCATTGTGTATGGTGACCAGAGCAATGGCTAAACAAAGTCCATCACCAGAGGTCAAATTAATACCATGAGCAGATGTTTGAGTAACTGAAACTTTCTTTAAGGATGAGGATAGTTCAAAGGAAGTGTTTGTCATGTCTTTGTTAATTGAGGCTCAGAAAGCAGATCCAGAGTTAAACAAGTTAGTTTAGTCAGCTCACATTGATGCTGAGGTGAAGGAGTTCCAGAATGCTATTACATCAAGGGAGTTCTAATGAGGAAGTGGAGACACCCTCACAGACATGCAGATGTGGAATGGCCGGTTGTTCATCAGATAGTGGTATTGCCAAAATATCGTTAGGAGATATTATGAGTAGCACATGAAATTCCTATGGCAGGACATGTAGGAATACGAAAACCCAAGCATCGATAAACAGACATTTTACCTGGCCAAGACTTCATAAGGACGTAGTGCAATTTTGTAAAATATGTCATACATGTCAGGTAGTAGGTAAACCTCAACATGTAATCAAACCAGCACCTTTAATTCCCACACCAGTTTTTGAAGAGCCATTCAGTTGGGTGTTAGTAGATTTTGTAGGGCCATTACCCAAAACAAAAGCAGGACATCAGTATATCCTTATAATCATGGAAATGACAACCCGAATTCCAGAAGCTGTTCCTTTAAGGGCAATTGCAGCTAAGGTGGTAAGGGAAAAGTTAATTCAGTTTTTCACTCTTTATGGCTTACCAGTTGAAATACAACCTGACCAAGGTTTTAACTTCACGTCTAAAATTTTCCAGGACATAATCAACAGTTTGGATATCAAACAACTAAGGTATACCACCTCTCATCCATGGACATAGGGAACTTTAGAGAGATACCATCAGACTCTCAAAACCATGATTAAGACCTATTGTCATGAATGCCCAAAGGATTGGGACAAAGGATTAGATTTCTTACTATTTGCAATCAGAGATTCTCCAAATGAATCTATTGGATTTAATCTATTTGAATTGATCTGTGATCATGAAATAAGAGGTCCATTAGAAGTGATTAAGGAAAAGTTCCTAAAGCAGAAAGATAAATCCTCCACGTTGGATTACATGTCCATGTTTCCAGAAAGACTCACAGGAGCATGCAAAGTAGCACGAGAGCATTTAAAAATTTTGCAAGCAAAAATTAAAGAATGGGCAGACAAACATGCGACAACTAGAATGTTGCAAGCAGGAGATGAAGTATTGGTATTATTGTCTTTGCAGGGTGAACCTCTGAAAGCAAAATTCGATGGCCCATACAAGGTGGTTAGGAGGGTTAGTAAAGTGATTTATCTGAGATACTCCTGAGCATAGGAAGAAGAAACAATTATGTCACATGTTGAAGCAATATCATCGCTGGGAAGATGATAAGAAAGAGCAAGTGTGCCAGGTGATAGGAGTAATGGAGGATGACAGAGACAGTAAGAGTAAGGTAGAAGGAGAAGTAGACAATGTAAGGAGCGAACTTCCTACAACTCGAATAGCCAATATGAAAATACTGGGACAGACAATGTGTTCTCATGTTTAGTGGAAGGGCCACGGGAAGATCTAATGTTACTTAAGAAGGGTAAGGGAATTTGTAGGATGCACCTGGATGTACTACGTTAGCTAAACATGACGAGACTCAGTGTCACTAAAACAACATCCTTATCAGCTGAGCCCAGAGAAACAAGCTCAGGTAGAAACAAAGATCCAATATATGCTGGAAAATCAATTGATTGAACTGAGCCAAAGCAGCTAAATTTCATCAATAGTGTTGGTTCCTAAGCCGGATGGATCAATTAGAATTTGTATAAACTACAGGAAAGTGAATGCAATAATGAGGACAGATTCGTACCTAATTTCTTGATTAGAAGATTGCAACGAAAGGGTTGGCTGTGCCTCATTTCTTTCTAAAATTGATCTATTGAAGGGGTATTGGCAAGTTCCATTATCAAGAGAAAGAAATATTCACCTTTGTTAAACCAAGTGGATTTTATCAATGTTGAGTCATGTCTCTTGGGTTTAAAAACGCCCCAGCTACATTCCAAGGACTTATGTATCAAGTTGTAGCTGAAGTACATAACTATACAGTTTATGTAGACGGTGTCGTAATATATAGTAATATGAACATAATAATATATTTTATAGGGGAGAACATGTAAAGCTGTTAGAGGACCTGTCTAAATGCAGTTGGCTGGCTTTGTTATAAATCTGGCCGGAACCAAATCTGCAAAGGCAAGGGTAACTTACATGGGTCACGGGGTTTTTCAGAGAGAGAGAGCAGGTTATAGAGATATGAGGGGAAAAATCCACTATGCTCTCAGACTCACGGATGCTCCACAGTGCCTTCATTCCAGCTCTGAAACCTGAGCTTCCAGGAAGGCACGGGCATGTGTTGCCAAGAACAGCAAAAGTGAATGCTCTAATAGAATTCCCCATTCCTAAAACTAAATGCGAAGTCATGAGATTTTTGGGAATGTGCAGGTTTTATCAGAAGTTTGTACCTAACTTCAGCACAATAGCTGTACCTCTCACCAATTGGTTAAGAAAACAGACAAAAGTGGTATGGTCAGCAGAATGCCAAGCAGCCTTTGAAAATCTAAAGGCAATCAGTTGGCTTCCCCTGATGTTACCAAACCTTTTAAAATGGCAATTTATGCTAGTGACTTGAGGGTAGGTACAGTCCTATTACACGATAATAAATTAGGAACAGAGAAGCTGGTGGGGTACTTTTCCAAGAAACTAAATCAATATCAAAGCAAGTACTCTATAGTAGAAAAAGAAACTCTAGCATTGTTGTTGTCTCTTCAACACTTTTAAGTTTACGTCTGACACGACAACAAAGAAACTCTAATCTACCCTGACCATAATCCGCTGGCGTTCATTCAAACGTTTAAAACTCGAAATGCAAGACTGTTTAGACAGAATCTATTGTTTCAAACATTCAATGTAAAGATTGTTCACATTGATGATAAAGATAATGTGATTGTGGATGCATTGCCCGGGTGTGAAATACTGAAATAAGTTAAAGGGGTAAGAAATGCTGAAGATTATATAAGATTGTATAAGGGGAGGAAGGATAAATGGAAGTAAGTTTTGTGTTTTGTTGTCCATGTGTCACATAGCTTGTGATGAAACACATTTTTGAAATAGCATTTCATCTCTTTTAAGGTTGGAGGCATGTAAAGAACATATCTTTTTAGTTCTGTTGGGTTATGGGTTAAAATTACAATGGCTGCAGTTTGAAAGACATGTCTACTGGAACAGGGTGAGGGATATATATAATGTTGCTGTCTTGGAATAGAGTGTGCCATGAAAGACAGGATGGTGCTAAGGAGGAGTTCAGTCTAATGGGGAACTGCCTGGCAATAACATTGCAATTGGATGCTGACCAGGTGACCAGGTTTGTGTGAGAGTAGTGCAGCAGGAAGGCTCCTAGCCTAAAAAGAGAAAAGACCTAAAACCTCTGTCTCTTGTGTGTGTAAGATTCCAATAATTCTACAATAATAGCTAGCTGTTTTTCCCCTCATATCTCTATAACCTGCTCTCTCTCTCTGAAAAACCCCTGTCAAAAGGAAAAGGGGAAAATCACAATTAGAGACATTGAAAAGCAAGCGTTCAACCAGTGAACTAAAGACTGAAAGTGCTGGGAAGACCACCTTGAGTCATCAACAAAGAACTGAAAGGAAATTGTAAGATATTGATCAAAATCAACCCGTTGAATCCTGTACTCCGGAATTGGTGCTATTGAACTATTTTCTTCCCACCCTTAAAATCCATGTTTTTGTGTGTCTTGTATATGTGTGGCTAGTGATCTAAGGAGGGGTGAGCTTGCACACGAGCAAGGGAGAGACCTCATCCTGAGTGAGACATAGCCAGAGTGAGTGTGGGTATTGGCAATTTGGTGCACAGCGGGAATTGAACTGAGAGTGGTCGTGCCTTGCTGCAGTGATAGAAGCTACAAAGGAGAGAAATGATTGGTAAATAGTGGGTGAGGTCAGGTAAGTATTTACTACTTTTACCGCTTATAGCTTAAGGTCTTTTTGTGGTTTATAATTTGTATATTCTGTAGTAACAAGGATCAGGAAAGAAGGGCCATAGAGTAATTGATTTAAAAGGTTTAATTTAAAGGGACAAGTCGGCAGGAGAGCTCAAAGCCGTGGTGTGCTCCTCATGCTCCATGTGGGAATCCGGGAACATTTCCAGTGCCCGGGACCAGCATGTGTGCAGGAAGTGTGTCCAGCTGCAGCTCCTGGAAGCTCAGGTTTCAGAGCTGGAACGGCGGCTGGGGACACTGTGGAGAATCCATGAGTCTGAGAGCATAGTGGATAGCACATTCAGAGAGGTGGTCACACTGCAGCTCAAGGGACTTGAGGAAGGAAGGGAATAGGTGACCACCAGGCAGTCCAAGAGAAACAGGCAGGTGGTTCAGGAGTCCCCTGGGGTGCCACTCGCGAATTGGTATTCCATTTTGATGAGGGTGCTGGTTCCTCCAGGGAGTGCGGACAGAGCAAAGCTTCTGGCACCACAAGCAGCCTGTCTGTACAGGAGGGGAGGAATAGGGGAACAACAATAGAAATAGGGGATTCTATTGTCAGGGGGACAGATAGGGCTACTGTGGCTGTCAACGTGACTCCAGGATGGTGTGTTGCCTCCCTGGTGCCAAGGTCCGGGATGTTACTGAAAAGCTGCAGGGCATCCTGAAGGGGGAGGGTGATAAGGCAGAAATTATGGTACATGTTGATACCAATGAGAGGTAGAAAGATGGATGAGGTCTTGCATCAAGAATTCAGGGAGTTAAGCAGTTGACTGAAAAGCAGGACCTCTCGGGTTGTAATCTCTGGATTACTCCCAGTGCCACATGCTAGCGAGCACAGAAATAGAAGAATAGCACAGGTGAATAGATGGCTCAAGAATTAGCGCAGGATGGAAGGTTTTAGATTCCTGGATCACTGGGACCGTTTCTGGGGAAGGTGGGACCTGTATAAGCGGGACAGTCTATGTCTGAACCAGAGTGGGAATAACATCCTTGCGGGCGGGTTTGCTAGTGCTGTTGGGAGGAGTTTAAACTAATTCGGCAGGGGGAGGGGACACAGAATGTTAGCAGAATAGGGACATATCATAATACAGTAAAACAATCAAGTCAGAGGGAGTACAGCTGCATTAAGTTTCAAGGGAGTAAGGCAAGGCTGGATGGCTTCTACTTTAATGCCAGGAGTATTACAGGTAAAACGGATGAGTTAAGGATGAGGATTGACACGGGGAATTGTGATATAGTAACCATCACAGAGACGTGGTTGAGGGAGGGGCAGGATTGGCAGCTCAACATTCTGGGATAGAGAATCTTCAGGTGAAACAGGTGAGGGGGTAAAAGAGGAGGAAGCATTGCATTATTAGTTAGGGAGTCAGTTACTGCAGTAAGGAGAGATGATATCTTGGAGGGGGCATCGAATGAAGCTTTATGGGTAGAGCTTAGGAATAAAAAAGGGGCAGCCACACTGTTAGGTGGTTATTATAGACCCCCAGATAGTCAGCAGGAAATTGAGGAGCAAATATGTGCACAATTCGTGGAGGTGTGTAAAAACAATAATAGGGTAATTATATTAGGTAATTTCAACTTTCCCAACATTAATTGGGATAGACATAGTGTTAAGGGCTTGGAAGGAGTGGATTTCTTGAAATGCGTACAGGAGAACTTTTTAGGTCAATATGTATAGGGTCCAACAAGGGACGGCGCAGTGCTGGGCCTAATTCTGGGAATGAAGCTGGACAGGTGGCTGAGGTGGTGGGCGAGCATTTTACTGATAGCGACTGCAACATGGTGCAATTTAAGCTTGATATGGACAAAGAAATACGCAAGTTGCAAAAAAATGTTTTGGATTGGGGGAGAGCGGATTTTAGTAAAATAAGGCAGGATCTGGCCAAGGTAAACTAGGAACAGCTACTTGTGGGGAAATTTACAGAAGAGCAGTGGTGGGGGGGGGGCATTCAAAATGGAAATGGGGAGGGTACATGCTCAACATGTTCCCTCTAGGGTGGTAGGAAGGAATAACAAGCCCAGAGGACCATGGATGACCAGAGATTTTCAGAATAAGATGAGAAGGTAAAGAGAGGAGAAGCCTCTAGCAGGTACAAGGGGAGCAAATCAGCAGAGGCATTAGTGGAGTACAGAAAGTGCAGGGTGGAGCTAAAGAAAACAATTAGGACAGCAAAGAGGGGATATGAGAAAGCTCTGGCTGGTAAAAGTAGGGAAAATCCCAAGATATTCTATAAGTATATCAACGGGAAGAGGATAACCAGGGAAAGAATAGGGCCCATAAGGGACCAAGGGGGCAATCTATGGGTGGAGCCAGAGGACATCGGTAGTGTGTTGAACGAATACTTCACATCCGTCTTCACCCAAGAGAATGAGGATGAAGGTATCGAACTCGGGGAGAGAGACTACGAGGTTCTTAAGCAAATTGATATAGAGAGTGACACGTATTGGAGGTGTTGGCAGGCTTAAAGGTGGACAAATCTCCAAGTCCAGATGATTTGTGTCCCAGACTGCTGAGGGAGGCAAGGGAGGAGATCGCAGGGCTCTGATCCAAATTTTTAATTCCTCTCTGGCCATGGGGGAAGGTGCCAGAGGACTGGAGAACAGCTAATGTGGTTCCGCTATTTAAGAAGGGCTGTAGAGATAAACCAGGGAACTACAGACCAGTGAGCCTCATGTCAATGGTAGGGAAACTATTGGAGAAAATTCTGAAGGAGAGTATCTATCTCCACTTGGAGAGGCAAGGTTTGATCAGGGATAGTCAGCATGGCTCTGTCAGAGGGAGGTCATGCCTAACAAGTTTGATTGAATTTTTTGAGGAGGTAACCAGGTGTATAGATGAGGGTCGTGCAGTTGATGTAGTTTACATGGATTTCAGCAAAGCCTTCAACAAGGTCCCACATGGGAGACTTATAAAGAAGGCAAATGCACATGGGATACAGGGTAATTTGATAAGGTGGATTCAAAATTGGCTTAGTTGTAGGAGACAGAAGGTGATGTCAGAAGGCTGCTTTCCTGACTGGAAGCCCAAGTCCAGTGGCGTACCACAGGGATCTGTGCTGGGTCCCCTATTATTCGTTATTTATATGAACAACATAGATGACTATGTGGGGGGTAGGATTAGCAAGTTTGTGGATGACACAAAGATTGGCCAGGTGGTTAACAGTGAGGTTGAGTGTCTTGGGCTACAGGAAGATATAGACGGGATGGTCAAATGGGCAGATAAGTGGCAGATGGAATTTAACCCTGAAAAGTGTGAGGTGATACACTTTGGAAGGAGTAATTTGACAAGGAAGTATTCAATGAACAGCAAGACACTAGGAAGTTCTGAGGAACAAAGGGACCTTGTGTCCATAGATCTCTGAAAGTGGAGGGGCATGTTAGTGGGGTGGTGAAAAAGGCATATGGCACACTTGCTTTTATCAATCGAGGCATAGATTAAAGAAGTAGGGAGGTTATGTTGGAGTTGTATAGAACTTTGGTGAGGCCATAGCTAGAGTACTGTGTGCAGTTCTGGTCGTCACATTATAGGAAGGATGTGATTGCATTGGAGGGGATGCAGAGGAGATTCACCAGGACGTTGCCTGGAATGTAACACTTAAATTATGAAGAGAGGTTGGATAGACTTGGGTTGTTTTCGTTGGATCAGAGAAGACTGAGGGGCGACCTGATCGAGGTGTACAAGATTATGAGGGACATGGATAGGGTGGATAGGGGAGCAGCTGTTCCCCTTAGTTGAAGGGTCAGTCACGAGGGGACACAAGGTTAAGGTGAGGTGCAGGAGGTTTAGGGGGGATATGAGGAAAAACATTACAACCCAGAGTCTGGAATGCACTGCCTGGGAGGGTGGTGGAGGTGGGTTGCCTCACATCATTTAAAAAGTACCTAGATGAGTATTTGGCACATCATAACATTCAAGGCTATGGGCCAAGTGCTGGTAAATGGGATTAGGTAGATTGGTCAGGTGTTTCTCACATGTCGGTGCAGACTCGATGGGTCCAAGGGCTTCTTCTGCGCTGTGTGATTCTGTGTAGAGTTTGGGTTATAGAGTTAGAACTTAGCAGTTCATATTTCTTTCTTTTGCTACTGGTTAAAGACAATTTGCTCAATAAACAGTTATTTACTTATTAAGCTTGCAAACCTGGTGCTCATATTCTGTTAACCTAAGTTAAACAATTAGGTGGTTTGATCAAACGTTTCACATATGTCGTGGCTCGGGGAGCAGTGGGGCTTGATATTGCAGCGCACTATCCCCAGTGAGTCATAACACTCTGTGGTTAATTATCCCTACAGACTTAGCATTGGGCCTCCAATTTCACCACTGCTATAGTCACTCTGACTGCTGCATGCAGCTGCAATGAAAGAAAGATAAAACCTATATTGACACAGCACCTTTCACATATCCCAAATCACTTTACAGCCAATAAAGTACTTTTGAGTTGAAGTCACCTGTATAATGTTGGCAACGTTATCAAATGGCAGAGCAGGCTCGAGGGGCCAAACAGCCTATTCCTGCTCCTAATATGTACATTTGTATGTCATCCTGGAAGGATGGGACGGTCTAGGCTAGATGGCCTTTGTCATCGATAATTATCTTGCGAACAGAGGGTGGAATTATGCCTGGAGTTCTATTTATTTTGTTGTGAATGGAAGTTTACTTTGAGTGGGCTTTGTGGGGAGCAATTGCCAGGGCACGGTTATATAATGGGCTCATAGTGATTCAGTAATCTGTTTTACATACAAACTAACTAGGAGGAGTAGGCCACTCGGCTGCTTGAGCCTGCTCCGTCATTCATTAAGATCATGGCTGGTCTAATTTTAACCTTGACCTCACACTTCTGCCTACCCTCGATAACCTTTCACTCCTTGCTTATCAAGAATCTATCTACTTCTGTCTTGAAGATATTCAAAGGCTCTTCCTCAGCCACCTTTTGACGAAGAGAATTCCAAAGTCTCACAACCCTCAGAGAAAATATTTTTCCACAGCTCTCTCTTGAACGGGCGACACCTTATTTTTAAATAGTGGCCCCTAGTTGTAGATTCTCCCACAAGAGGAAACATCGTTTCCACATCCACCCTGTCAAGGATCTAATATGATTAAATCAAGTCACCTCTGACTCTTCAAAACTCCAGTGGATACAAGCCTAGCCTGTCCAGCCTTTCCTCATCAGACAACCCACCCATCCCATGTAATAATCTAGGAAACCTTCTCTGAACTGCTACCAACGCAATTACATCTTTCTTTAAATAAGGAGATCAATACTGTACACAATACTCCAGTTGTGCTTTCACCAATGCCCTGTACAACTGAAGCAAAACCCCCTTATTCTCGTATTCAATTCCCTTTACAATAAATCATAACATTCTATTACCTTTGCTAATTACTTGCTCCAGCTGCATACTAACCTGTTATGATTCATGGACTAGGTCACCCAGATCACTCTGCATTTATGAGCTCTGAAATCTCTCATCACTTAGTTAGTATGCTTCCTTTTTATTTGTCCTGCCAAAATGGACAACCTCACATTTTCCAACATTATACTCCAATTGCTATGTCTTTGCCCACTCACCTATCTATATCCTTTTGTAAAACAAAAACAGAATGACCTGGAAAAACTCAGCAGGTCTGGTAGCATCGGCAGAGAAGAAAAGAGTTGACGTTTCGAGTCCTCATGACCCTTCGACAAAACTCTGCTGATGCTGCCAGACCTGCTGAGTTTTTCCAGGTAATTCTGTTTTTGTTTTGGATTTCCAGCATCCGCAGTTTTTTTGTTTTTATATCCTTTTGTAGCCTACTTAAGTCCGTTACACAACTTACTTTCCCGCCTCTTTGTGTCATCAGCAATTTAGCAACCATACCATTTGTTCTTTCATCCAAATTATTTATATAAATTTTAAAGAGTTGAGGCCTCAGCACTGATCTGTGGCACACCACTCATCACATCCTGCCAACCAGAAAATGACCCATTAATACCTACTCTCTGTTTACTGTTAGATAGCCAATCTTCTCTCCATGCCAATATGTTACTCCCTACACCATGAGCTTTTATTTTCCGCAATAACCTTTGATGAGGCACCTTATCAAATGCCTTTCTGAAAATCTAAGCACAGCACATCCAACGGATCCTATTTATCCACAGCATCTGTTACTTCTTCAAAGAATAATTTGGAAAAACATGGGGCAGAATTTTCTGCCTGTTGGGCGGGCGAGCCTGACCCAATCTGTGGTGGACAGGGAGCCGATCCCCACCAGAGAAGAGGGCCCCGCCGCCATTTTACGTGGGCAGGCTAATTAAGGCCTGCCCAACATGTCGTCTGCCGGGAAGTGCTATGCACTTCCTGTGCGGGCAGGGCAGGGTGGGATTTCCCCAAATGCGAGAGTGCGCTCTTTCGCACATGTGCACAAAAGAGTGCACATCTCCCTGAGGCTAAGTGCTGTCTCAGGAAGATTGCTGAAAGTTTTTCAAACTTTAAAAATAGAAAAATAAAAAAATCATTACCATGTCCCCCTCATGTGACAATGTCACACAAGATGGGACACATTAATAAATTTCACTCAAACTTTAATAAACTTTTTTAAACCCTACATGAAACCTCATCCCGCCAGTGGATGAGGTTTCATGTCTTTTCAGAAGCCCACCGGGGTCCTGGCCTGCCCGCCAGCCTTAAAGTTGGACGGGCAGGTCCTTTAATTGTTTTAATTATCCTGTCAATGACCTCAATTGACCATTGACAGGTCGGCGGGCGGACAGCTGATCTCACTGTGCTCCCACCATCCTGAAGACTTAAATGGGGTGGGATGACATCGGCCTGCGTCGGCGAGTGGGCCCCGCCCCCTGCAAACCGACGGAAAAATTCAGCCCATGATTTCCCTTTCACAAAGCCATGTTAACTCTGCCTGATTACCTTGCATTTATCTAAATGCCCTGTTATAACATCTTTAATAATATCTTCCAACATTTTCCCTATGACAGATGTTAGGCTAACTGGCCTGCAGTTTCCTGCTTTCTGTCTCCCTCCCTTTTTGAACACATGAGCTGCAATTAATATTTTCTAATTGAATGGAGCCTTCCCCAAATCTAGTGAATTTTGGAAAATTAAAACCAATGCATCAAATATCTCACTAGCCACTTCCTTTAAGACCCGAGGATGAAATCCATCAGGGCCCAGGGACTTTTCAACTTGTAGTTCCAACGATTTTCTAAGGCCTGAAATTCAAGCTTGGTGTGTGTGCCAAGTCAGCAGGAGCATAAATGGATGTGGCTGTGGAATCCACTCCCGGCCACGGTCGCGTTGCAAACACGATTTCATGCTGGATGGCCAATTAAGGTCCACCCAGCGTGAAACACACCCTCTCAATGGTTGGGAAGGGCTAGGCGGGGGTGGGAGCCTGTCGGGTGCCGAGTCCAATGGCGACCCGGCGGGCGCTTTAAAACCAGCAGAGACACTTCCCTGAAGGTTCCCGGGGAGAATCTTTGGAGTCCATCCAGGAGACTGGAAAAATGGTCTTACCAGCAGCTGGAAACGTCAGTTGATCTTCTCTGGATAACAATTCCAGTAACATACCAAAACTCATCTGTATCCTTGGTGAATCCCAAAGATGAAGAATTTTCTTAGTGTGGCTCTCTCTCTGCTGCCATACCTCTTGCTGGAAGTGTGGCAGAAATTCTATTTCTTCTCTTGGAATAATTTCTCCTTATTTTCTTTAATTGCCATACGCTACATTTTACCACCAAAACATTACAAATCACTTTTGTACAGGCTTGCTTCTATTTGTTAGAACAGAAATTTGAATAATTTCTCAGTTAACTTATTGTAGTAAGTTAAACTCTGGCGAAATTAAAGCTATGGCCTAATCTTTCAGCCATTGATTAATGAAGCAAAACTAACTAAAATGCCTTTACTCTCAAGATATTTTCTTCATGAAGTTTAAGGATGAATAAAATGTTGAGTTTGGTTCCATCTGTTTATGTTAGGCATGGACGCTTCTGTTCTGCCATGTTTTGTTAATCTGTTTACTGGTGTGACTATTAACACCATATATTGTTGTGTTCATTTGAAGTGAGCGCCAACATTATATACATTTTTCTTTTGTCTTAATGGCCCGAGTATGCTTCAGTTATTTTGTAGGTCCAGGGCCTGCCAATAAGTCATGCTGGATGTGAGTGGATCGAAACTTTATTGCACAGGCACTGAGTGGACTTTGGGTTTAAAGGAAAGGGTAATTTCAGACATCCGGGATGGAGGCGGCAGCCCTGGGATGAGGAGGAAGATCATCTTTGGCAGCCTACCTGAAGGACTGCTGGATCAAGGTGTCCCTTGTGTCCTTGCCTCAATGAAGGATCCAGAGGTCTGCCTTCATGTCTTCATTGGGCTCCTCTTTTGACTCACCACTGGATTCATCTGTGGCCTGTGGAACTGCCTCAAGATCCTCTTGCTCCAGTGGGTCCCCCCCTTGCCAAAGCCAGATCGTGGAGAGTGCAGCATGCAACCACTATAAGTGATGCCCGCTCTGGAGGGAATTATAGTGCTTCTCCTGAATGGTCCAGGCATCAGAAGTGCATCTTCAGAAGACCTATGATCCTTTCTATCACCGCCCTTGGGGAGGCATGACTCCTATTATAACCCTGCTCTGCCTCTGTTCTTGGGTGGCAGAGAGGCGTCATAAGCCACCTTTTCAATGGACTGCCCTTGTCACCCAGCAGCCATCCATCCAATCGGGCTGGAACAGTTGAACAGCCTTGGCACCTGTGAGTGTCTAAGGATGCAAGCGTCATGGGAGCTGCCAGGGTACCTTGCACAGACTTGCAGAATCTGCGACTTGTGGTCACAAACTATCTGGACATTCATCAAGTGGAAGACCTTCCTGTTGATAAAGGCACCCGGCTGACCCACTGGAACCTTGATGGCTGTATGTGTGCTGTAGATTGTACCCTGGAATCGGGGGAACCCAGCAATCGCTGTAAACCCTCTGGCTCACTCAGCCTGGCTGAACTCATCCATATGGAAATGAATAAATGTCATTACCGGCTGAACAGAGTATTAGTCACCAGCTTGACGCAACTGTGGACAGCTGACTGGGACATTCCACAAAGATCCCACACTGACCCCTGGAAAGAGCTGGAAGCAGAGAAGTTGAGGGCCACTGTGACCTTCAGAGCCACTGGCATGGGATATCCACCCACACAGTTGGAGGTGACCTCAGGCCCAATCATCTGACAAATGGAAGTCACAGTCTCCCTGGAGAGGTGGAGCCTCCTTCAGCATTGCAACATGTTGAGGTAGCTGCATCGCTGCCTGTAAACCCTGGCAACAGGATAGTGCATCTTCTGCGGACTCTTCCACCTTGGACTACCTGCTGGCCCCATGCCCTTTGTGCCTGTTCCTCCCCTCCCACAGGTCGCTCCCTTGGCAGCTCCATAGGGACACCTGGCCTTCTCTCCCTTTTGCCCCTTTCTTCCTCCTCAGAGGAGGTACCACCAGTGGAGTAGACAATCCCCTTTGCCAGGGCAACAGAAGACTGTCTGGTGCCTGGAAGGGTCCAACCGGTGAAAACACTCCAGAGCCACCAAGGAATCTTGAAATGAAGCCTACAAATGCTAAGACTGAAGTGGGGGAGGCAATGGCGTAGTAGTATTGCCACTGGACCTGTAATCCAGAGACCCAAGGTAATCCTCTGGGGTCCTGGGTTCGAATCCCACCATGGCAGATGGTGGAATTTGAATTCAATAACAAAATCTGGAATTAAAAGTTTAATGATCACCATGAAACCATTGTCAATTGTCATAAAAACCCATCTGGTTCACTTATGTCCTTTAGGCCTCCTAGGATTTCCTTTAGCAAATCTGATGTCTTTACCTGGTCTGACATGTGACTCCAGACCCACAGCAATCTTAAATACCCTCTGAACAAGGGCAATAAATGTAAACAAATTTAAAAAAAGAACAGAGATGAAGCTGTCAAGTTCAAATAAGCAAGCAGCAGCAAACTATCTCCTTAACTCCTCACTACACACAATAGCAGACCCGTTTTATATTGCCCCTGGATGAGGTATCGGTAATTCAACGGTAATTCAGCTCATGCAATGAAATCACGCAGGCAAAGTAAAATCAACTACAATTGGCTTTTTGATGGCCTTAATTGGCACTTTAATTGTTGGCGGTGCGGCTCCGACACTCGCGCAGGCCCGCTGACCTGAAGATTGCTCACGTGTGGGATGACTCACCCAGAGTAATCTCGCACAATTTCACGTCCATTCGGCTTGGGCATGCGCCCAGCTGCGAGATGTAAAATTCTGGCCTAAGTACTACAGCCTTGGTGATTGTAATTTTCTTGAGCTCCTCCCTCCCTTCCAATTCCTGACTTACAGCTATTTCTGGGAAGTTATTTGTATCCTCTATAGTGACGACCAATGCAAAATACCTGTTCAATTCATCTCCCATCTCCTTATTTTCCATTATTAACTCCCCAGGCTCACTTGCTATAGGATCAATGCTCACTTTTTTAATTCTTTTCCTTTTAAATTTCCATAGAGACTCTTACTATGTCTTTATATTTCTAGCTAGCTTTCTCTTGTACACTAATTTTGAATTAATCCTTATTAATGTTTTAGTCATTCTTTGCTGTTTTTTATATTTTGTCTAATCTTCTGACCTGCCAGCCAGCTTAGCGCAATTATATAATTTTTCTTTAAGTTTGATACTATGTTTAAACATTTTAACTGATGGCGGGTCCTCCCCTTGGAATTTTTCTTTTTCGCTGGAATATATCTATTCTGTGTATTCTGAAATATCCCCTCAAGTGTCTGTCACTGCATCTCTATTAACCTATCCCTTAACCTAACTTGCCAGATCACGTTTGTTGGCTTTGCTTTCATGCCCTCATATCTGCACTTATTTCAGTAAAAAGTACTAATCATAGGTCCACTCTTTTCGCCTTCAAACCGAATGTAAAATTCAATCATATTATGCTACCCAGCAGCATCCTCACTATGGAGGTCATTAATTAATCCTATCTCATTGCCCAAGATCTGGTCAAGAATACCCTGCTCCCTGGTTGGCTCCAGAATGTGCTGGTCTAAGAAATGATCCTGAAAATATTCTATGAATTTGTCATCTAGGCTACTTTTGTCCACCCGATTATTCCAGTCTATATGTAGATTAAAATCCCCCATGATAATCGCCGTACCTTTCTGACAAGCTCCCACTATTTCTTCTTTGGTACCCCATCTACTCTGTGATTACTGTAAGGGGTCCTGTACACCACTCCCACAACTGACTTCTTGCCTTTATCGTTCTTCATCTCTACCCAAACCGCTTCTATATCCTGGTTTCCTGAACTTAGGTTATACATCTCTATTGTGCTAATGTTGTCTTTAGTTAACAAAACCACCCCTCCACCCTTTCTTAACTTTCGATCCTTCCTAAAACGCACATAGCCTTCAATATTCAGGTCACAATCTATGCCATCCTGCAGCCATGTCTCTGAAATGGCTATTAGATTGTACTTATTAATCTCTATTTGCACTATCATTTCATCTGTTTTGTTTCACATGCTATATGCATTCAGATACAGAGACTTAAATTTTATCCTTTTATTATTTTTTTAACCTCTAGCCTTATCTGTTGACTTACTCTTAGACATGTACTCTCTGTCCCTTCCTCTCACGGTCTATAATTTTGCATATTAATACCTTGCTCTCTTCCCTTGTTTCTATTCTTTGTTATACCACATCTGCCTACATTTGATCCCTTGTCCCCACTATTTAGTTTCTAGCCCTCTCTACTTCTCTAGTTATGTGGTTCACAAGAACACTGGTAGAAACATGGTTCAGGTGCAGACCATCCCAATGGTACAGCCCCTGCTTTCCCCAGTGCTGGTGCTAGTGCCCAACAAACCAGAATCTACTTCTCCCACACCAATCTTTAAGCCAATATTCATCTCTCTAATTTTATATACCCTATGCCAATTTGCATGTGGCTAAGGTAATAATCCAGAGATTATAACAGTTGAGGTTCTGCTTTTTAATTTAGTGCCTAGCTCCTCATATCAATGCAGAACCTCATTCCTAGTTCTACCTATGTTGTAGGTATCTACATGAACCACGAAAATTGGATCCTTCCACTCCCACTTCAATTGCCTCCCCAGCCCTGAGCAGATGTTCCGAAACCTGGCACCATGCAGGCAACGCAGCTGTCTGGGCTCTCGCTTTTTGCTGCAGAGGACAGTGTTAATCCTCCTCACTATATTGTCCCCTACTGCCACTACATTCCTTTATGCTACCCCCACTTGAATGGCTTCCTGTACCACGGTGCCATGGCTAGTTTGCTTATCCACCTTCCAACCCCCACTCTCATCCAAACAAGCTGAGTGAACCTCAAACCTATTGGACAATTGCAGAGGCTCATATTCCTGCACTCTGCCCTCCTTACCAGCCTCACTTGCAGTCATACCTTTCTGTCCCTGATCACTGACCAAATCAGAAGACGCTATCCTAAGTGGTGTGACTATCTCCTGGTACAAAGCACTCAGGTAACATTTCCCCTCCCTGATGTGTCACAGCGTGTGCAGCTCAGTCTCCAGCTCAATGAATCTGAGCCAAAGCTCCTCCAGCCGCAAACATTTACTGCAGACGTGTTTGCCCCGGATCACACTGGCGTCCTAGAGGCTGGAAGAAATTAAAAAAAGTCTACTTACACAGTACTTTCCAGTTACTGCCAATTACAGATAAGGCTAGATTTCAAAAGAATAAGATGAATACTTTAAACTCCCCCGCTCACCAAACTCTCAGGTATAAACTCAGTTCCTCAGCTACATTTGTTTACACAGCACGACTCTCAAGAGTCTTTGCCATTGACTTCAATCTTGTCCTTTGTCTATTTACCTATTATCTCACACTATCTAGGTGCTTTTTATGAGATTTTTAAGGTATTGAAATTTTGTGATAAAGTTATGTTGGACAGAAGATATTGAAAATATACTTTAGTGAGAAGCAGCAATCAGCAGAGTATTTAGACTTGCTGATTATAAAACATACATTTGTGAAATATTCAGTTTTTGTTCACTGGCCTCTTAAAAGTATGTCGCACAAAGAAACCTGAGGGCTCCAACTCTTCTCACTGACAATGAAGACCTAAGTTGTTCAATTATGCTCAGGATCTTTCTCCCCTGTGAGATTACTGATAAAATAGAATCCACTTACATTCCTTGAATGAAATAATTATACTGAATAATATCATGTACCCAGGCAGAAGAAAGTCTTCTACTTCTGCAGAATGGAAAAGAGCTTGGGCAGCTTATCTTGGTTACAAGTATTGAATTTTTCCCCAAATATGAATTTACTGTCATGTGCCCATATGGTGCAATGTGCAGAACATACTAATGGGGGCTGAGGCATCACCGTTCACACAATGTTATAAATAACTAACTGGATACTTTCCTGTCAAATTAACAATATGCAAAATGCTGTTCAAGTAAAATTTGTACTGGTTTGTTTAATAGTCACAGTAGGATCACCTGGGGGTGCACACAAACTAACATTGCATTATATTTTTGCTTCTCTTAATAGTAATGACCCATGCTGTGTATATATTGGACGATATTTGTAACCAGGCGTCAATCGGCATTCTTATTTTACTAGGACCTTTCTGTGATTGTTTGGCGAATTATTTGGTGAATCTTCAAAGGGGAAAAATATCATGCATAATTGAGGGGGAGGACTAAAGTGGTGGGGAGGGGAATAAGGGGCCCAGGAACACGAGAAAACCAGGGGCCATGATTTCTCTTCCTGGCCCTGGGCCCTCCATCAGCCAGAAAGGATGGTGTTGAGAAAAGAAGTGAGGCCAAAAAGCCAGTGTGTTTTAACTGCCACACGGCAGGACACCTCTGTGCTAAATGCTGGAAGTTATAGGAAAAACCTGTTGGATTTGTTGGGCACATAAATCCCGTGAAAAAAATGGGTCAGACAAAGAACATAGCAGACCAGGCCATGGCTCTAACTGTGGCAGAAAATCCTTGTATACACACTACTGTAAGTGTAAATATTTCTGAATGTTACAAGGATTTTGTATCAAAAGGAAGAGTGGCCACATTTCACTAGAGCAAGGTGAGTAAGCCTATAGTGATACTGAAGGATAGAGGGACCAGTCAAATGCTACTGCTGGGAAAAGGCATGACCTTTCCACCAGAGAATGCAGTAAGTACCAAGGTGTTGGTAAAGGGTATTTAAGGGGGTTAAATTCCCATCCCCTTATACCTGGTGCACCTAGAATGCAACCTTATGTCACAACCGGTGACCATGGGAGTCATCACCAATTTGCCTGTGGATGGGGTTGAACTGCTCCTTGGCAATGACCTGGCGGGATCAGCGTGATAGCATCCCCAATAGTCTCAGAGCAGCCAACCGAGGTCAGGGAGACAGAACAGCTGCAAGAGAATGTGCCAGGTATTTTCCCTGACTGTGTCTTAACCCGTTCTATGGCCAGGCAAACTCCAGCAGAGGAGGCTGAAGTGGCACTGCAGACAGGTGACCGACTATCTGGTTACCTGAGATCTTTCTCGGGAGTCCAAAGGACCCAAAGGAGGTAATAAGCGGGTCTTCCTGGTTGCGGCTCTGCAAGCCGCCCCGTTGTTAAAGAAGTTAGCTCAGGCTGCACAGGCTGAAGCTGAGACAGAGGCAATCCCTGAATACTACTACAAGGCTCCTTAAACAGCATCTTCCAAACCCACGAACACTACCATTTAGAAGGACAAGGGCAGCAGATAGATGGGAATGCCGCCAACTGGAAGTACCCCTCCACGTCACTCACCATCCTGACTTGGAAATATATCGTGGTTCCTTCACTGTCGCTGGGTCAAAATCCTGGAACTCCCTTCCTAATAGCACTGTGGATGTACCTGCACCACATGGACTGCAGCGGTTCAAGAAGGGCAGCTCACCATCACCTTCTCAAGGGCAAGTAGGTATGGGCAATAAATGCTGGCTCAGCCAGAGAAGCCCAAATCCCGTTAATGAAAAAAAAAGTTAAAAATGAGGTGCTGATGAGGAAGTGGAGACCTCCTCACAAACCTGCAAACGAGGTGTGGACAATGATCCACCGGGTAATGGTGCCACTAAAGTACCATGGGGAAATATCACAGCTAGCACTCGAAATTCCGATGGCTGTGCATGTTGGCTTACACAAAATGCAAGCCCACATCAGCCAGCAGATTTACTGACCACATCTCCACAAGGATGTAGTAAGGCTTTGCAGAACCTGCCACATTCACCTGCCAGGTTGTGGGAAAACCCTAACCTGCAATAAAACCAGCACCTATGATTCCCATGCCGGTTTCTGAGGAACCATTCAGCAAGGTGTGTACTGTGTGGGGCCTGTCATGATAATAGCTGATTGTGGTCATGGACTCCAGTATTAGATACTATACGGTACTCTGTACAATACACGGGATCACCTGGGTTGAAGGTCAAATAGTATATGTTGGAGCCTGTCTTGATAGAGTTCAGATACTGCAGCTTTGTGTTCATGTTAGGAAAATGTGTTATCAATAGTTCGCTCAGCTACAATGTCGACGGTCTGTGTGCATCATTAAAAAAGGAAACAAGACATGGGGCTGAAATTTCCCCCTGTTGGGGGAGTTGTGCGGGGGCGGGCGGGAGCGAGCGTGAACCCAATCGGCGCCCCCGATTGTGTGTGCGCCGCCATTTTATGTGGGTGGGCCAATTAAGGCCCGCCCGGAAGTGCTGAGCGCTCCCTGTGCGGATGGTTGGGGGGGGGGGATTTCCCTGAGTCTGGGCCTGCGCTCTTTCTCGCATGCATGCAAAAGAACACAGAAATCTCCCTGAAGCACAGAGGTGCCTCAGGGAGATTTGTTTATGGTTCAAACATTTAAATAAAGAATTGAAAATATTTTAAGACATGTCCCCTCATGTGATAGTGTCAAATGAGCTGGGACATGTCAAGGGAATTAATTAAAAAATTTATTTAATTTATAAACACTTCATGAAACCTCATCCCACTTGTAGATGAGGTTCCATGAAAAATGCGAAAGCAACCTGGGCTCTTTGCCTGCCCGGCAACCTCAAGGTTGGATGGGCAGCTCATTTTAATTGATTTAATTAGTTTTAAACAGGCCTTAATTGGCCTTTGAAAGTTTGGCGGGCGCCAGCCGACTTGGCTGCATGCCTGCCGAACTAAAAATCTAAATGATGACGGGAAATCCGCCTGACGTCACCGGGTGTCATTTTACACATTGGTGAGCATGCCCCGTTCCCACTCGCTGATCGGAAAATTCTCCCCATGGTGTCAGAAGTAAACTAGTTGCAAGAATGGAGGTTCTGAAACCACCGACAGAACTCAATTTGGAGGGCAATCTTGCCAAAATCTGGAGATGGTTCCAGCGATTTGAGCTGCACTTCACAGTGACAGGCAGTGATAAAAAAGGCCCTCAGGTACAGTCTTCCATCTTTCTTCACATAGCAGGGGAAGAAACCCTAGAAGTCTTAAATGCATTCACATTTGAAAGTGATAAGAAACACAATAACTTGAAAGAAATAATGAAAAAATTTGAAGCCTACTGTAGCCCTAAGAAAAACATCATGTATGAAAGATACTGAATTTTTATGTGCACACAAGGCAGTGACAACATTAGTCAGTACATAACTGGGCTGAGAAAACAAGCTAAATCATGTGAATTTGGACAGATTGAAGAATCACCCATCCAAGATAGAACAATTGACAGGATCACAAATGATTCTCTGAGAGAACAGCTTTTTATAGAAGTTGATCTCAAGCTGGCAAAAGCAATAAATATCTGCAGAGCGGTAGAGGCAACAAAATGCCAGATTAAACAGATGACAGAAGATGATAAGTCACACATGGTCAAACAGTTAGATGCAGTTAAACAGAAACAGCTCCGGGAAAGAACAAATAGACAGTCTGAAGGTAAAAAGAACAAAACTGCTTTTAAAATATTTAAATGCAGCCAGTGCAGAACATAGCATTTATGATGTAGTTGTCCAGCCTAAGGAAAGCAATGTAAGAACTGTGATAAGCTAAATCACGCCACTAAGATGTGTAAATTGAAGGAAGTGCGCACGATTGCAGATGATGACAGACACTGAAACTGACCTTTTTGTTGATGCAGAACAACAAATTCCAAAGAAGACGAATGGAAGGCTGATTAAAAAATTGCCAACATGATAGTGAATTTCAAGCTTGACACAGGTGTACATGCAAATGTCATTCCCATAAGCCTGAATTGTAAAATAAGCAAAGAAAACCAGCTAACTAAAACAAAAATGAAGCTGTCTACATATACAGGTGAAAACATTGCAGTAGAAGGCAAGTGCACACTTAAAGCAAACTACAAAAAACAGTCTCAAGCACTTCCATTCACAGTGGTGAAAACTGATGCAAAAACCCATTCTTGGAATTAAAACTTGTGAAAATCTGAAGCTAATCAGGAGAATAATGACTGTCACCACTGATGACGTCCTGAGCAAGTATAAAGATGTGTTCCAGGGAATAAGCTGTCTAAAAGGAGAACACACCATTAAGACTGATGAAGCTGTGACACCCAAAATACACCCGCCCAGGAAATGCTGAGAGACCAACTGAAAGCAGAGTTGAACAGAACAGAGAAACTTCACATCATCAAGAAAACTGAAAAACTGACAAAGCAGGTTGATCCAACTGTAACTGTAGAAAAATCAGATGGGAATCTGAGAGTCTGTCTGGATCCCAGGGACCTAAACCAGGCAGTACAAAGAGAGCATTACCAGCTGCCTGCAGTAGAAGAGATCACGTGTAAGCTATCTGATGCTAAATACCAAGATAAAAGGTTCTGAAGAAGAGTCATACGGACTCGAAACATTGACTCTGTCTTTCTCTCCACGGATGCTGTCAGACCTGCTGAGTTTTTCCAGCAATTTTTGTTTTTGATGCTAAATACTATTCATCTTGGATGTGAGTTCAGGCTTCTGGCAGGTCAAGCTAAATGAATGCAACTCCTATCTCTGTACCTTCAACACACCATACGGGCATTACAGCTTTTACACTTACCTTTTGGTATTAATTCAGCTCTGAGGGTGTTCCACAGAACAGTGAAGCAGCTGTTTGAAGGGTTAGAGGGCACAGAAAACTATATCGATGACTTGCTGGTCTGGGGAGCCTCATGAGAAGAACACTACCACACACTGAGGCAGGTGCTGGCCAGAGCTAGAGAAAGGAACCTCAAGTTGAAAAAGGAAAAGTGCAAAATAGGTTTTCATGAAATCAAGTACTTGGGACATGTCCAAACAAATGAGGGGCTGCAGCCAGACCAGAGTAAAATAAAGCAGTTGTGAACATCCACCTCCTGAATTTAAGAAAGACTTGGAGAGGTTTTTGGGAATGGTGATCTATCTTGCAAAATTCATTCCGAGCATGTCAGACCTGACAAGACCTTTCAAGAAAAGGGAAATGTCATGATAATAGGCAATTGTGGTTGTGGGTTCCAGTATTTTTAAAATTCATTCATGGATGTGGGCATCGCTGGCTAGGCCCTTCCCGATTTGCCCTTGCTCAGAGGGCATTTAAGAGTCAAACACATTGCTGTGGGTCTGGAGTCACATGTAGGCCAGACCAGGTAAGGACAACAGATTTCCTTCCCTTAAGGGCATTAGAGAACGAAATGGATTTTTACAATTGACAATGGTTTCATGGTCATTGTTAGACTTTTAATTCCAGATTATATATATATATCTGTACAGGGACATCTGATCTGGGGATTGAAGGTCAGATAGCATATGTTGCAGCCTGTCTTGATAGAGTTTATGTGTTCATGTTAGGAAAATGTGTTATCAATAAAGTTAGCTAGGCTACAATGTCGAAGGTCTGTGTGCATCATTAAAAAAAGAAACTAGACAAGGTCCCTGCTCAAAACCAAAGGGGGCTACTAGTATATCCTTACTATCGTGAATATGCATACCCACTTCCCAGAGGCCATTCCCTAGAACCATAACTGCCAAAATAGTGCTGGGGGAATTAACACAATTCTTTACCCAGAATGGACTGCCTACCGAGATCCAATCAGATCAGGGCTCAGATTTCATGTCCCAAATATTCCAGGAAGTCATAGGTAACCTGGGCATGACTCAGCTGAAGTCCTCAACGTATCACCCATAGTCACATGGGATGTTATGTACCACCAGACCCTAAAAACAGTAATCAGGGCATACTGCCTGGAATACCCCCATGGCTGGGTTAAAAGACTAGGTTTTCTTCTGTTTGCTACCAGGGACTCACCCAATGAGTCCTCCAGTTTAACTCTATTTGAATTGGTTTATGAACACCAAGTGAGAGGTCCTCTGAAACTAAACAAGGAGAGGTTTTTAGAACAGAAGGAGAAGTCTCCATGTTTGACTATGTAACCGTGTTCCATGAGTGCCTCATGAGAGGCTGTGATTTGGCTTGAGAACATGGAAAAATTTCACAAACAGCTATTAAAAAACAGGCAGACAAACATGCCAGGGCCCGAACCTTTCAATGAGGAGACTACATGCTAGTGCTCCTACGAATACTGGGTGAACCCCTAAAAGCTAGGTGCAGTGGCCCATACAGAGTAGCAAAGAGGCTTGGGGAGGTAAATTACCCAACTGACAGCCCAGCCAGCAGGAAAGAGCAAAGGCTGTGTCATGTCAACATGACAAAATCATATCGCAGACAAGAAGGGGACAAGCAGGTGATGGTCTGTCCAATAACAACAGAGCCACAGTATGAGAGGACAGGGAGGATGAATTGGAGGGAAATATGGGTGAGCTCACATCGAACCCTTACTGTCCACTTAGCAAACAGAGAAATCCTAGTGAATTTGGACACCATATTCACCCATTTAAATGCAGAACAGCAAGGAGGCCAGACAAGGCTGCTCATTGCATTTAAAAGCATCTGTTGAGACAAGCCAGGCTGCACCATACTAGCTCTACATGATGTGGATGTGGGAAAGGCCCCTCCCATACGGTAACATCCCTGTCATTCAGGTCCAGAAAAACTGGCCCAGGTTTGGGAGGAGATTAACCACATGCAGGAGCACCAACTAATACCCACCGATTCCCATTGACTCCAGTTTTGCTCGGGTTCCTTGATGCCACATTTGGTCAAATGCTGCCTTGGTGTTAAGAGCAGTCACTGTCATCTCACCTCACCTCCTGAGTTCAGCTTTTTCATCTATGTCTGAATCAAGGCTGTAGTAAGATCAGGAGCTGAATGGCTCTAGTAAAACTCATGCTGAGCATGAGTGAGCAGTGTTGCTGAGTAATTGCCATTTGATAGCACTGTCGACAACACCTTCCATCACTTTGCTGATGATCGAGAGTAGGCTGAAGGGTGGTAATTGGTCAGGTTGAATTTTCCTGCTTTTTGTGGACAGGGCATACCTGGGCAATTTTCCACATTATTAGGTAGATGCCAGTGTTCTAGCTGTACTGGAACAGCTTGGCCAGGGCTGTGGCTAGCTCTGCAGCACAAGTCTTCGGTACTGTTGCCAGAAGGTTGTCAGGGCCAACACCCTTTGCAATATCCAATGCCTGACATAATCAAGTGAGATTTGAGAGTTGGATGCAAAGTAATACAGTATAGTATAGCTTACAGAATTGTTAACCACAGAATGGGTTTTATACAGGCGCTGAGAGCAGTGCTTCTTGCATTTTATTCATATTTGTTAGCATTTTGCAAAAATAAATAACCTTCATAAACATTATAAAGTAGAAACTATAGTAATACACCACAGAGTATTTTCTTATTAAGTTCATTTAACAGGCGATCTCATCACTCTTTAAGAAGACTGTGTTATTCTCAAAAGCCTTGTAAAACTGCACTGTATGAAATTAAAATGAATAATAAGGAGGAAGTGTAGAAGGCATTTTTTCAAAAGTTGCCTCTCTAAAGAAAATGGCAACCTTGCAAAATCTGTTGTCTACTCTGAAAGTGCCTTGAAAAGCCACTTGAGGCAATAATGCAGTATTTGTACAATTAAGACAAATTACCATTAATTTATTAAGCTCTGCCCTTTGCACTTTCACGAGTTTAACTGATCATGCTGTTTTTTCAGAGACCTCAGTATAAATGCCATGGTATTCCTTAACGACATGGATTTTTAGGTGGTTATTAGTAAAGCCTAAGTGTTCAGTTATCCCAGCTCACACTCCCACCAGAAAACCTGCACACCTAGATTGTTCAACAAAATTGATGCTGAAATTGAAAGGTTAGTTTGTGCTATGTGCCCTGCATGAGCTCCGATCACGCAAACATTATTATTAGAGTTTTTCTGCACACTCCCAGTACGTTTCCATTCTTGGAATTATGGTTTCCAAATCTTGCCACACCAAATGAAACATGAAATATTTGCTGTGGAGTTACTGCTTCTTCCCCAGTAACAATTCAAAGCTTTTGGATTTATTTAAAAATATTTGTGTAGATTCTGTTCTCAAATGTAACATAAAACCCCAATTAGTTGAGGAAAGCTGTTTCCACTGGGGCCCTTAGATAATATCTGAATCTTTGAAGGCGAACCATTTACCCTATTTTTAATTAATTATAATTTAAGAGAGTTTGTGGAATCATGGTGGATAGTGTATATCAAGCATTGAGTCAATTTAAGCACCTAAGTCTTATTCAGAAGGGCATGCTTCACCAATAATTATTAATTACTCCCGTTATATTCTGTCCCAAGCATTTAACGGCTCAATAATGAACTAATTTTTAATATTTTAATTTACAATTAGTCATTACCCTTTCACGCACCCAGTTTGCCTGCCGTTACATGTTTCATATGTCTCGGAGTCACTGCTAAGATATTTATTGATAGTGCCTCTATGCATTTTAAGGGCAGAAGCTGGTTCTAATTGCAGTTATGAACTTAAATTTTAGATGCAACCATGGTTATATGCTGCCCAGTGTGCAACTAGCTCATAGGCCCTGGTTTTAGATACAGAGTAAAGCTCCCACCACACTGTCCCATCAATCACTTGCAGGGCAGGTACAGCACAGGTTAGATGCAGAGTAAGGCTCCGTCTCCATTGTTCCAGCAATATGTTTTAGCTCCAATCTTAGAAGAACAATGTCTACTGTACCAACTTTCCATTTGCCACACTAGCTGTCCATTGACCAACCACAACAAAGACACTCCTCCCCTTTACTTAAAGGAGTACTGATCAAAATATATCAACTTTCAAAACTTTTACTTGTTAACCTGCCCATCCTGTGAAGCCAATAAGACTCTGAGTGCTGGCTGAATGTACTCACACACACACTCACTCTGATAACTTGCATTAGTGACATGAAATAGAACCATAGAACACTACAGCACAGAAAACAGGCCATTCGACTCCTCTAGTCTATGCCGAAATATTATTCCGCTAGTCCCATTGACCTGCACCTAGTCCATAACCCTCCAGACCTCTCCCATCCATGTATCTATCTAATTTATTTTTAAAACTTAAGAGTGAGCCTGCATTTACCACTTCAGATGGTAGCTCGTTCCACACTCTCACCACTCTCTGAGTGAAGAAATTCCCCCTAATGTTCCCCCTAAACCTTTCCCCTTTCACCCTAAAGCTATGTCCTCTCGTGTTTATTTCTCCTAATCTAAGTGGAAACAGCCTACTCGCATTTACTCTGTCTATACCCCTCATAATTTTGTAAACTTCTATCATATCTCCCCTCATTCTTCTACGCTCCAAGGAATAAAGTCCTAACCTGTTTAATCTTTCCCTGTAACTCAACTCCTTAAGACCCGGCAACATCCTAGTAAATCTTCTCTGCACTCTCTCAATATTGTTGATATCCTTCCTGTAGTTAGGCGACCAGAACTGCACACAATATTCCAAAGTTGGCCTCACCAATGTCTTATACAACTTCACCATAACATCCCAACTCCTATACTCAATACTTTGATTTATGAAGGCCAGTATGCCAAAAGCTTTCTTTACAACCTTGTCTACCTGTGACGCCACTTTCAGGGAACTATGTATCTGAACTCCAAGATCCCTTTGTTCCTCCGCTCTCCTCAGTGCCCTACCATTTACTCTGTATGTCCTACCTTGGTTTGACCTTCCAAAATGTAACACCTCACACTTTTCCACATTAAGTTCCATCTGCCATTTCCTGGCCCATTTTTCCAGTTGGTCCAGATCTCTCTGCAAGCTTTGAAAGCCTTCCCTGCTGTCCACAACGCCTCCAATCTTAGTGTCATCAGCAAACTTGCTGATCCAATTCACCACATTATCATCCAAATCATTGATATAGACAAAAAACAACAATGGTCCCAGCACAGATCCCTGAGGCACACCACTAGTCACAGACTTCCAGTCTGAGAAGCAATCATCCACTACCACTCTCTGTCTTCTCCCACACAGCCAATTTCGAATCCAGTTTACAACCTCTCCATGGATACCAAGTGTCTGAACCTTCTGAACTAACCTCCCATGTGGGACTTTGTCAAAGGCCTTACTAAAGTCCATGTAGACAACATCCACAGCCTTTCCTTCATCTACTTTCTTGGTAACCTCCTCGAAAAACTCTACAAGGTTCGTTAAACACGACCTACCACTCATAAAGCCATGCTGACTATTCTTAATCAGCCCTTGGCTGTCCAAATAATTATATATCCGATCTCTCAGAATCTTGGTATCCATGGGATTTCAAAATTAAAACAGTTCAAATTATGGTCAATTTACATTTCAGGTATGCGACTCTCAATATACTTCAGCTTTCAGGTCCGTACTGTAGGTTGCCATAATAACACTGACTGTTACCGAGTTAAATAGATAACTTAAGCAGGTAAGCTCCATAAGAGCGACCTACAACATAATGGAGGTAACCCCATGCATCCAATGGCACTGAAGATCCAATTTCCCATTCTGAGAACTTGCATCAGGACCCAGCACAAGATGGGAAATTCAGCACAAAATTCTCTGAGGACCTGCAATGGAGCTAACATGGATGGGTCACACATTGAAAAAGAAAATGAGAAAGTGGCACCCATGGATTACAGGTCCTCTCTTCAGGTGCCCTGACCCATCAGATGACAAAGGTTTTCAGGTTCAAGGTTGTGTGATCACTTACCAGCAAATCACTGTGGCAGACTGACAACAGCATTTTTAGGAAGGCCTGCAGTGCATTGTCGAAGTGGCTATCCCCATATAAGTGGAAAACACCAAAACTGACATAATTCCCACAAAGAGCTGCCTTCAATGCACAAAAACAGATGGAGACGCCCTTGAGTTTCAGTGGATAAAGCTGATCCTTGGGGATATTCCCAAGGGTTAGGATCTGGTTACCTGTGCAGGAGGGGAAAAAAAGAACTTGTCAATGAAAAGAAGGGAACGTCAACAATACTTCAGCTTAAACTGTCTTGTCATCTTATTAACCCATTGCAGTTATGCCAAAGAGTAATAAATTACTCCGCCATCTGCACATCAGGCACACATTTCCTTAAAATATATCCTATAGATGTCTCTAAATACAAAGAGTGCCATTACTCAACAGCCAGAGCACATTTATTATACCAGCCATTATAGCTGCAAGCATAAACAAAATTCAATACTCCAAGCTGTCCTGAAATAAACATCCTGAATGTGAAAGCAGTCTTCAATCACATTCACTATGCAAACCATGATCAAACATTTCACAAACACATACACTGTCCATCCAATTATCAAATAATGTTCAAACACACATGCGGTTCACAAGCTTAGCAAACAACGTGCAAGCACACATACTGTAAACTCCAAACATGCAAACACACCATTCACAAGCAGATCCACAATCACATGCAATCCACCAAACTGTTCACAAGTCCCTGTCATAGACACTGTTGAACACAGTCCTAAAAGCAACCAATACAGTGCAACCCAAGCAAACTGTGTTGCTCCATTCATAGATGCAAGATATTAAATCAAGTGTATTACTAACATTATATAATGCTTAACAATGGAGGGATTTGGCTGCTGTGACAAAGTTCATAATATTGTATGTAAAGAATGATTCAAAATTGAGGGTGACTTAAAAGCAGTAAAATTGTTTAGTGATTCAAAAGCTATACTGAACTGTGAGATGAGTAGTTATGGTTCCGAACTATGAACCCAGAGATTGTGAATTCACGTTCCTCGAAGGCAAGTTGTGAAATTAAATCCAATAAATCTGACAAAGACCAGGGAAGCTAATATATTTTTGTGAAATCCCAATTATTTAATTCATGTTCATTGAGAAAGGAACAGACTACCCAAATGACGTGTGACTAGTCCCATGGTTGACAGGTTATGCCCTCATTGCAACTCGGGACGGGTACCACTTGCTAATGCTGCATGCATTCCAAGGACAAAATGAGAAAAGCTGCTTATACAGAGGGTAGGGTATTTTTTCTCCCTCTCTTCCTTGAGGGATTTTATTTCTTGGTACCACAGATGCCTGTCATTGCCGCCTGCACTACCACAATGGTTTGAATTTAAACAGCAGCATTAATGCAAAAAATAAGTCAAGGCATTTAACAGATAGCTGTGTCACAAACAAATTCTGCAGCCTTGGGATGAGCTTCTATATGTACACTGCCACATCTCCACTGCCTCTCCTGGCCCCTCACTGATTCTTAAACTATATGTCCAACATCCAGTCATGACAGAGCCACATTTTCTTCCAATTAAACACTGGAAAGACTGAAACCATAATCTTACATTGTCACTGCAACCTCTCTACCTTCACCATTCTATCCACTTAGCCGCGCACTGTCTCAGTTTAAATAGACTGTGTGTCCTTCTTGACCCCATGCTGAGCTTCCAAATCTTCTGCCACCATGTGAGTCTAATGCAAGCTGGAAAATTATGGGAGGAATTTTCCGTTCCCGCTGGCGTCGGGCATGTTCGGTGGCATGAGCGGACAATATGGCAAGCAGGCCAAAAATCAGTTTCACGACGTCGTGAAGCCAATTTGCAATCGTCCGCTTTGTCCGTCAGTGGCAGATTGTGTTTCCTGCTGTTGGAAACCTCATTGTAATACATCTGCGCATCATTATAAGGCCATCCCATCAGAATCATCCCCCAACGCTGGATCATCCACCCACACTGGTAGGAAAACACACTGGTGCAGAACACGGCACCTTGAACTTATGCCCCCTTGTGACTGACCCTTCAACTAAGGGGAAAAGTGTTCTTAAGTGCTGGTAAATGGGATTAGGTAGGTAGGTCAGGTGTTTCTCATGTGTCAGTGCAGACTCAATGGGCCTCTTCTGCACTATGATTCTGTGACAAGTGTGACATGCAGAATTCAGGACATACCGTCAGAGCCTTGCTCACATCGCAGACATCTGAGGAGCAGAAGAAGCTGGAGCCCGACAGCAACGGTATCCTGGAGGAAAGTCCATGGCATGCTGGGTGGATTCTCACAACATGGCTCCTCCATGAAGCAGCTCACGGACATTGTAAAGTCACCATTGAGGATTGCTCACAAGGGATGATGGTCAAGGGGGTGGAGAGGAAGGTTGAGCTGTGATTGCGAGAGGAGGGTGTACTGGAGGGGTGGGAGAGGAAGGTGTGTCAGTGAGGAGTGAGGTTGGGAGGGGGGGTAATGAAGTGTTAGAGGGGTGAGGTTGGGAGGCGGGGACAAAGGTGTAGGGCGGGTGTGGTGGAGGGGGGCACTACAAGGGAGGAGAGGTTAACGGGGGAGAAGATGGCAACTGGAGAGGTAGGTATATGGAGGGAGGAAGGTGTAAAGGAAAGAGTTCAGAGGGGGGAAGGAGTGCAGAGAGGGGAAGGAGTCCAGGCGGAGGAAGGAATCTGGGGGAGGAAGGAATGTGGAGAGGGAAAGGAGTCCAGGGGAAGAAAGGAGTAAGGGTGGAGGAAGGAGTCCAGAGAGGGGAAGAAGTAAGGGTGGAGGAAGACTTAAGGGTGGAGGAAGGAGTCGGGAAGAGGGAAGCGCTAAGGCTGGAGGAAGAAGCAAGGCTGGAGGAGGAAGTAAGAGTGTCTGAAGGAGGCAGGTAGGGGGAAGAAGTAAGGGTTGGAGTTGGAATAAGGCTGGGGGAAGGAGTAAAGCTAGAGGAAGAAGTAAGGGTGTTTGAAGGATTCAGGAAGGGGGAAGGAATGAGTCCAGAGAAAGAAGTGAGACTGGAGGATGGAGTCCAGAGAAGGAAAGGAGTAAGGATCGTGGAAGAAGTAAGAGTATCTGAAGAGGGGAAGGAATTCCAAGGAGGGGAAGGAGTCCAGAGGGGGGAAGGAGTCCGGAAGGGGGAAGGAGTCTGGATGGGGGAAGGCGACTGGAGGGGAGAGGGAGTTCGAAAGGGGGAAGGAGTGTGGAATGGGGAAGAAGTCCGGAGGGGGGAAGGAGTGCGGAAGGGGGAAGGATTCTGGAACAAGGGATGTCCAGGTGAAAGTCCAAGAGAGGGCTCTGTTTAGTCCATGACTGGCTCCCGAGGATGAGCGTAATACGAGTGAATGGTGAGAAAGACCGAGGGCAGAGTGAGGTGGTAGGGTGAGGGTGCGATGGTGTCAGTAGCAGGGATGGCAAGAGTGGTTGATGGAGACTCGGAGGCCGGCACAGACCCTAAGGGGTGGGAAGGAGAACAGGGAGGTTAATGTTGATGGGGGTGGGAGGTTCAGGAGGGAAGGGAACGTGCACGTTCAGCTGGACAACCCTAAAAGAAAAGGGTTGTAGCTGGTAGGTCATGGAGGAGAGGTGGAAGGTAATGCTATGGGGGGTCAACAGTGATGGGGGAAAGGACATGGGTGGACAGGGAAGGGGAAAGGATTGGGGAGCGCAGTAAAAACCGTAGCAGGACCATACTTGCCCAATTGGAAGTGAAAAGAGTTGTGGTGGGCATCAGGTGCTGCATGAGAATGTGATCAGTGGGTGGGCGGAGATGCAGGTCAACTCAGATGGTCAACCGAAACTGAACCCCAGCATGCAGCATTCAAAATGCTCAGGACACTGAGATGAGTGTGATTAGGGAAGGATCCATGTACGTGGGAGAGAGCTTGCACAAGGCACCAAAAGGCCCTGCCACACACACACTTCCCCCTCCAGAGTCACTCATGGGCCGGCTACGTGCATCTGAACGGCTAGTGAGGGGTTTGCAGTGGGAGGACCCGCAAAGCCTGTCAATGAAGCTGAAATACACCACTACATATTAGTCAGTGAAAGTGAATATGTTCCCAGATTGTAAAGTGACAAAACATGTTCACCCGTGCAACCAACTGCGATCAGAATTTCTTAACATTTGAACACCTTAGACTTCTAGTTGCTTCCCTGACATCTGTAGCAGGGGTTGAGACAATGGTTGGCTCTGTTGCCTCTGATGCCTTCAGCTTGGGTCCTCTGGCGAGCTAAGGCTTTGGGGCCCCGGCCTGCTCTGGTTGTCCTCTTCCGGGCCAGCTGCTCCCTGTGCAGTGACAGGGGACGCGATTGAGGTAGTCACAGGCAAAGGGGACTTGGAGGGAGCGGACAGCGTCTGAGATTCCTGAGTGGATGACCCAGGGGTTCCAGCTGCCACTCCTCCTCCCTTCAGGTGCCTGAGGGCCCCAACTTGACTCCTTGAGAGAAAAAAGTGCCTGGGGGGACATTGAGTTACCTCGTTTTCCTCTTGCATCGCCGCTGCAGGAATTCACTCATGGCTATCGCGATGGAGTGCAGGTCTGCACGCACTTCTGCATTCTGCTGCACCAGGGTCTCCATGGCGCATACCATCCTCCCCACAGAGACCTCCATACATGCACATTGGGCACCACTACATCAGAGAGCAGGTGGAACACTCCTCCGATGCGCATGCCACTTTGTTGAAGGCTTGCTGATGTTCCCCCGCCTTCTGCTGATTCTCCACGATGAGTTGGAAGGCTGAATCCAGAGGCTCGTCATCGGACTCGGACCTCACAGGTGCCTCTTTCCCAGTGCCAGGGAGCTCGGCTGAGCCTGCCGCCTCCTGCACGTGTCTGTGTGGTGACCACCAGATTGAGAACCCGAGCCTGCTCTAGATCTAGGTCCCACCGAGGTGTGTGTCTGCGCTGGTGGATGGTGTGGGTAAGCGCTGTGATGGGTCTTCCAGGCTGCTTATTTCCAGCTCTTCAAGAGAGAGATGTCCTCTTGGCTGGAGGGGAGGACATGGATGGAGCTGAGGGACTGGCTAGCTGAGAGCGTCAGTTGCTTGGCAGAGCTTCCTGTGAACCAAAGTAGAGACAATTAGTACTTGGCAGCAGAGTCAAAAAGCAGGAGAGAGAGCACTCACATTTGCATTGAGAGAGGGATGATGTGGTGCAGGATCATCACGTGGATGGTCGCCGCCAACCTCACCATCACTGCAGGCACATCCACATCCTCACCAGTCAGCACGATGGCACAAAGTAAGTGAGGGGCCTACCATGGGCCACTCCACCCCCATACTGGGACCTCTCCCTGCTGTTGTGAGAACATATGAACGAGGAGCAAAAGGAGGCCATTCAGCCCCTCGAGCCTGCTCCGCCATTTAACAAGATCATGGCTGATCGGATAGTAACCTGAAATCTACATCCCACCTACCCCTGAAAACCTATCACCCCCTCGCTTACCAGGAATCTATCTAACTCTGCCTTAAAAATATTCAAAGACTGCTTCCACCACCTTTTCAGGAAGAGAGTTCCAAAGACTCTCAATCCTCTGAGTGAAAAAAATTTCGCCTCATCGATGTTTTAAATGGGTGACCCCTTATTTTTAAACTGTGACCCCTAATTCTGGATTCACCCACAAGAGGAAATATCCTCTCCACACCCACGCTATCAAGACCCCTCAGGATCCTGCTTCTCTTGCATGGGAACAGATGGAGAGAGTGTGAGCAGGACACATGGCACAGCATGGAATGTTTGTGTGGTGAGCGGAGCCATGGATGGGATGAGGACGCAAGCTTGAGAGGATATGAGCCTGATGGAGATGTGAGGGTGTGTGAGAGAGTTAGTGGTGTTGTCCCTTGAGGTGTGAGATCCTGGTGGATATATTATGGGTTTGTGAGTGTGTGAGTTGAGAATGATGAGAAGAGTGATTTACCCTAACAGAATGGATGAGATCATTCATCTGTTGCAGCACTGGGTAGCTGGCCCCTTTTTCAGGGCATTGGTGCTGACCACCACTGCCACCATCTCCTATGCTGGATTGGTGATATTACTGTCCCTCCTGCGGCCAGAGCAAGGGTAGAGGACACCACAGCAAGCCTCTACTGTGTCCAAAAGGTGCCTGAGGGACGCGTCATTAAGTTGGGGGGATTGCAGTCTTCTTGCCTTTTGGGACCATGTCTTCTGTGCAGCAGCCCTGGGCTGGAAGCACTGAGAGGTGTGCGTGTGGCTACACTTTAAATATGGCGCTCAATGTGGTGAAGCAGCGAGATGATGGCGTGGCGGGTGAATGAGAATCCGATTGCCATTGAAATGGTGTGGTTCCCAGGAATGCATGATTAATGAGGTGGGATTGGAACAAGATGGCACAAAACCCTGCTATTATGGCTGGTGGGAAAAACATTATTTTTCCCACCCGCTACCGCACTTAGTGCAAATCTGGGATGATTCCGCCCAATGGCCAGTGCCTCTACAATTTCTACTCTTACTTCCCTCAGTATCCTTGGATGCATCACATCCAGTCCTGATGGCTTGTCAATTTTAATTATGGACAGCCTATCCAATATCTTCTCCTTATCAATTTTAAACACTTCAAGTGTCTGAAATACTTCCTCTTTCACCTTGAACCGGGCAGCATCTTCTTCCTTGGGTAAAGACAGGTGAAAAGTAGTAATTTAATACCTTAGCTATGACCCCTGTCTCCATGCGGAAATTCTCTTTTTAATCCCTAATTGGCCCCACTCCTTTACCATCCTTTTTCTATTTATATGTCTACAGAAGACTTTGGGATTTCCTTTTATGTTCACTGCCAGTCTCCTTTCATATTCTCTCTTTGCTTCTCTTATGTGCTTTGTCAATTCCCCTCTGAACTTCCTATATTCAGCCTGGTTCTTGGTTGTATTACCTATCGTGACATCTGTCATAAGCACATTTTTTCTTCTTCACCTTAACCTTTATCTTTTTTGTCATCCAGGAAGCTCTGGATTTGTTTACTCTACCTTTCCCCTTCATGGGAATATATCTTTACTGTGCCCAAACTATCTCTTCTTTAAATGCAGTCCATTGTTCAGTTAAAGTTTTGCTTGCCAAGCTTTGATTCCTATTTATCTGGGGCAGATCTGTTCTCACTCTACTGAAGTTGGCTTTCCCCCAGTTAATTATTCTTACTCTGGTTTGTTCCTTGTCCTTTTTCATAGCCAACCTAACCTTATGATACAATGATCACTATCCCATAAATGTTATCCTACTGATACCTCATCCGCTTGGCCCACTTCATTCCCAAAAATCAGGCCTAGCAGTGCCTCCTTTTTTGTTGAAGTGGAAACATACAGCTGTAGAAAATTTTCCTGAGCGCACTCTAGGAACTCTTTCCCCTGTCTGCCTATTACACTACTACTATCTCAGTCTACATTCAGATAACTAAAATCCCCACATGACCACTCCCATAATAATGAAAAATATATTCATTAACATCCTTCCCACTATTTGGTAGCCTATAGACCATGCCAAGCATTGTAATTTCATCTTTTTTGTTCCTTAGCTCTGGCCCAATAGACTCTGTTCTTGACTCCTCTGGGATTCCTCTTTCAACACTGTAGCAAAGTTCACTTTAATCATTACTGCCACCCTTCCCTCTTTCCTTCTATTCCTATCTTTCTTGAACACCTTGTATCCAGAAACATTTAATCCACAGTCCTGCCCTTCTTTGAGTTAGGTCTCTGTTATATCTACATCCATATGGCTATCTATGCTTGCAACTCACCAATCTTATTTACCACACTCCACACATTCACATGCATGCACAATAACGCTAATTTAGATTTTATTACCTTCCCCCTTACTCTGAACCCACCTAATAACTTACTATTTCATACTCTAGTGCCATCAGTCTCGCCCAGTATTCTGTGCACCTTGGTATTCCTCTCTAATTTGGCCTCCTGGTCCCACCCACACCCCTGCCAAGTTAGGTTAAACCCTCTCTAAAAGCACTAGCAAAATGCCTGCAAGGAGCTCGAATCTAAACAAATCTAAGACACTCCCTCCTGCCCTGTCTATCCACAAATTCATCTGCTTTATTCTCCTATTTCTATACACACTTGCATGTGGTACTAGGAGTAATCCAGAGATAACTACTTTTGAGATCCTGCTTGCTAATTTTGCTAGCTCCCTAAATTCTGACTGCAGGACCACATTCCTCTTTCTACCCATGTTATTGGTACTGATGTGGACTATGACTGCTGGCTGTACATCCTCCTTGTTCATGGTGTTCTGCAGCAGTTCGGTGACATCCTTGACCCTGGCACCAGGAATGCAACATACCATCTTGGATTCATGTCTGCAGCCACAGAAACGCCTGTCTGTTCTCTGAACTATAGAATCACCCATCAGTTTAACTCTTCCAGTTTTCTTCATGCCCCACTGTACAGCTGAGCCAACTGTGGTGCCATGTAAATGTTAACTCTGTTTCTCTCTCCACAGATAGTGCCAGACCTGCTGAGTATTTCCCGAATTTTCTGTTTTTATTGCAGATTTCCAGCATCTGGAGTATTCTGCTTTTCGATTCATGGTGCCATGGACTTGGCTGTGGCTGCACTTCCCAGATGAACCATCACATTCAACAACTGAATACTGGTTGGAGAGTGAGATGCACTCAAGGGATGCCTGCACTACCTGCCTGTTTCTCCATGACTGCCTGGTGGTCACTCATTCCCTTTCTCCTTGTATACTCTTAAGTTGCAGGGTGACCACATCTATAAACATGCTGTCCACAAAGCTCTCAACCTCACGGATGCACCGCAGAGACACCAGCTGCTGTTCAAGCTCTGAAACATAGAGCTTAAGCTACTGCAACCAATGACGCTTTCTACACAAATGGTTATCCAGGGCATGGGAAGCATCCAGGAGTTCCCACACAGCACAGAGTATTTAAATCAAGACCCTTCTGTCTTCCAAGTAGTGTCTCATGCGCTTGCTACAAAGGACATAGGTTAAAATTATGTCAACTTCACAACTTGACTTGGTGGAATTTGAACCCACGAGTTCAACATGTCCAGTACCAATAACAACAAGGGAATTGGGGGAGGTAGGGGGGAATAGAGGGAGCAAGTGTCTAGAGCTCAGTGCTCCAGCCAGCATGATTGTGAGGCGGTCTTGATGGGCCAGCTGGTCTTTTCTGCCCGTCATTTTCAAGTGTTTTGTATGCTCGCAGTAAGTTGTAAGTAGCTGCTCTGTTTTTAAGTGCTCGCCCAACAAGGTTCCATCAAGCATGCAGGGTTAAAAATGAGGGTTCGGAACTTGACAAGAAATGTGGATTTTGAGGAAGAGAGAGATGTGGATTGATAAATGAGTTCTGAAGCATTAGTCCAAGGTGGCTGAAGGCACAATTGCCAATGGTAGGGTAAAAGGTGGAGGGCATCTACACAAGGTCAAAAATGGAATGTTTGGGTAGGGTGTTACATAGGAAGAAGGTTGAGCTCTGGAATGATCTAAACTAAAGGATGAAAGTTTTAAATTGGAAGCAAATGTAGATCAGAGAATATGGATGTAGTCGTCAAACAGTACTTGGTCAGTTCAGAATGCAGGCAGAAGAATTTTGGATGAACTGAAGTTTACAGAGCATGGAGGATAGGGCACTGTAAGATCTGGAGCTGATAAAGGTCTCAATGAAAGATGAGATCTTGGACTTTATTAATAAGGTCAAAGAGTACAAAACCAAGAAAATTACAATAAATAAAAGCAAAATACTGCAATGTTGGAGACCTGAAATAAATCAGAAATTGCTGTAAAAACTCAGCAGGTCTGGCAGTGTCTATGGAGAGTGAAACAGAGTTACCCCAGTTCCAAAGAAGAGTCACACTGGACTCAAAACATTAACTTTGTTTCACTCCCCACAGATGCTGGCAGACCTGCTTAGTTTCTCCAGCAATTTTTGAGATTATGATAAACTTCTGTAAAACACTGTTTCACCCTGAGCTGGAGTATTGTTTCTAGTTCTGGGCACTACACTTTAGGAAGGATGTGGAGGAATTGGAAAGAGTGCAGAAAAGATTCATGAAAATGGTTCCAGGGATGAGGAACTTCAATTATATAGATAGATTGAAGATGCCGGGGATGTTCTTCTTGGAGTAGAGAAGGTTGTAAGGAGATTTGGTATAGGTATTCAAAATCATTAGGGGTTTGGACTGGTACATAGGGAGAAACTGTTCCCACTGGTGGGAGGATTGAGAGCCACAGGCCACCAATTTAAGCTAATTGGCTAAAAAAGCACTGGCGACATGAGGAAAAACATTTCATGCAGCAGGTGGTTGGGATCTGGAATGCACTGCCTGACAGTGTAGTGGAGACAGGTTCAATCAAGGCATTCAAGAGGGCATCGGATTATTACCTGAAAAGGAGGAATATGCAGAGCTACAGGGAGAAGGTGGCGAATGGCATGAGGTGAATTGCTCTGATAGAGAGCCAGCACAGATATGATGGGCTACATAGCGTCCTCCTGTGCTGTAACCATTCTGTGAAATAGGCAGTTTGGACTCGGACTATATCATTGAGGCCCGACTGTCATTTTAACCTCAGTGCTGCATGTTAATGGTATGTTAATTCTATTGTTAGGATACACAGATAAAGGATATTGTTTAATTAAGTACTTTGAGCACAAATAAATAGGAGATTCTCCTTTAAGGGGCTCTTTGTTTAACTGTTTTATTCATTAATTGTATTGGTTTCTTGAAAGAGTTTAAGTAGTGGATAGCTGGGACACTGGATGTGTAGGAGGAGATCTGTAAGGCTGAGCAAAGCCAATAAACACTTCGGATGAAGAAAAGCTCTGCCTTGGTTTCTGCTTCACCAAATGGCTTGGATCCTGTTAACACTGCAAAGGGAAACAACACCATATTAACCTGTGAAATCTAGAGCCAGAAAGGTAAACTTTAAAAAAATTGGTTTCCTTGTGGACCAGGAAAGCAGGATATTCTTTTAGGCCCCACAGGAAATCTTGGGCCTTTCCTATCCCAGTGCACCCACCCCATGATTATGAGCCAGCCCAGTTCCCCTCTTAAACACTAGTACCTCTGGGCTCCCAGTGACAGTCCTTTACCACCCACAATCCTGCTTTCCAGTTTTAGGCAGGAAATTCAACTGGGCCATGAGTCTGGCAAATTAAAACCCCCGGGTCTCACACTGTAATAGGCCGAACAGGGATATTAAAGGAAGTAGCTACAGAGATAGTGGGTGCACTGGCAGTAATCTTCCAAGAATCCTTAGATTCTGGAAAAGTCCCAGAGGATTGGAGAATAGCCAATGTAGCACCCTTATTCAAAAAGGGAGAGAGACAAAAAATGGGTAACTATAGGCCAGTTAGCTTGACATCTGTCATTGGGAAAATGTTGGAGTCTATTTTAAAGGATGTAATAACAAAGCATTTAGAAATACGTAATCTAATCAAGCAGAGTCAGCATGGCTTCATGAAGGGGAAATCATGCCTAACAAATTTATTAGAATTCTTTGAGGAGGTAATAAGCAGGATAGATAAAAGGGAACCAGTAGATGTAATATATTTGGATTTCCCAAAGGCGTTCGATAGGGTACCGTACATAAGGCTACTTAATAAGATAGGAGCCCATGGTGTTCGGGGTAGTATATTAGCATGGATAGAGGATTGGCTAACTAATAGAAGACAGAGAGTTGGGATAAGGGGGGCATTTTCAGGATGATAACCTGTGACTAGTGGAGTGTCACAGGGATCAGTGCTGGGGCCACAATTATTTACAATATATATTAATAACTTAGATGAGGGAAGTGAATATGCTATCGCCAAGTTTGCAGATGACACAAAATAGTTGGGGAGGCAAGTGGTGAGGATGACACAAGGAGTCTACACAGGAACGTGGACAGGTTAAGTGAGTGGGCAAAAATTTGGCAGATGGAATATAATGTGGGAAAATGTGAGGTTATGCACTTTGGCAGCAAGAATAGAGGAGCTGAATATTATTTAAATGGAGAAAGATTGCAGACAGCTGCAGCACAGAAGGATTTGAGAATCCTTGTGCGTGAATCCCAAAAAGCTAACATACAAGTTCAACAGGCAATAGGGAAGGCAAATGGAATGTTGGCCTTTATTTCAAACGGAATGGAGTATAAAAATAGAGAAGTCTTGTTAAAACTATACAAGGCACTAGTTAGGCCACACCTAGAATACTGTGAACAATTTTGGTCCTCTTATCTAAGGAAAGATATACTGGCATTTGAGGCAGTCCAGAGAAGGTTCACTAGGTTGATCCCAGGTATGGAGGGATTTTCTTATGAGGAGAGGTTGAGTAGATTGTACTCATTGGAGTTTAGAAGAATGAGAGGCGGCCTTACTGAAACATAAGATTCTAAGGGGTCTTGACAGGGTAGATGCTGAGAGGTTGCTTCTTCTTGTGGGATAGATTATAGGACCAGAGGGCATAATCTCAGAGTCAGAGGGCACTCAATTAAAACAGAGATGAAGAGGAATTTCTTCTCTCAGAGGGTAGTGAATCTGTGGAATTCTTTACCGCAGAGGGCTGTAGAGGCTGGCTTGTTAAGTGTATTCAAGGAGGAGACAGCAGATTTTTAATCAGTAAGGGAATCAAGGGTTATGGGGAAAAGGCAGGAAAGTGGAGTTGAGGATTATCAGATCAGCCATGATCTCATTGAATGGCAGAGCAGACTCAATGGGTCGAATGGCCTACTTCTGTTCTCACATCTTATGGTCTTATGGTGTTGACCTCAGTCCCTGCCCACAGAGCTCCCACTGGGGTTTAAAATCCAGTCTCTGCTCTTTCAGCTTGATGTCCTTTCTGCAGTAACTCTTTCGAGTACAAACCCGTTTCCATCTGTTCGTATTCAGATGAAGTGACATTGTTTCATAGTTTGCCATTGTGAGATTTGAACTCTTGATACTCTTTTTTGAGTAAACCTGTTTCCATCTGTTTCAGATGAAGTTACATTGTTTCATAGTTTGCCATTGTGAGATTTGAACTCTTGATCTTGGGGTTACAAACCCAGTACCATAACCACTTGGCTATTCAGTAAAATGAAGATGCTGTATGAATGCAAGTCGTTTTTGTGTAATGCATCACAGCTGAACCCAATCTGATATTTACTCTCAAACAGATCATCAATTCATTATGGGTTAGGAGCTAATTCCACAGCACTGGTTTGGACGGTCCGTTAAAAAATTTACAGTGTGATTGCAGAGAGTTTTCTAGATGAGTAAGCTCCTTCATTCTGGTGCAGTTAGTTTCAATATTCACACCAAACAACCACTGCTGAAAGCCTCATCATTCAACAACTCACATCAAAGGGTTGAAAGAAGAGTGTGTATGAGGAAAAAAGTGCAACATCAAAAGTTTTATTTTTAATACATACCTCACCATAGGTTTAAAAAGTCTGAGATATTGACAAAACCCTCATTGCACCACTAATGGTGTTGATCCTGAACCATGCAACATCATTCAAGTTACAGTTCTTGACCCTTATTAAACAGCAAAATCTCTTACAACTGCCAGCATCTCAAAAGCCAGAGTCACCGTGTGCTGTTTTAGATTCTTGGTTTCATAATTCAATTCACTAGAGGTCAGAAACTGGGTATTTTGAAGCAAATAGGTCACCTCCTGACTCCCATAATCTTCTCCACCACCTACAATATCAACTTATATTTCTATGGCATCTTTAATGAAATGTACTAAGATGCTTCAAAAGAGCATTATGTCACAAAGTATGACACCGAGCCACATAAGGAGAAATTTGAACAGATGGTCAAAAACGTGGTCAAAGAGATAGGTTTTAAGAAGTGCCTTAAAGCAGAAAAGCAAGGTAGAGAAGTAGAATTTCAGTGAAGGAATTCCAGAGCTTGGCGCCTAGGGAGCTTAAGTCGCTGCCACCAATGGTGGAGAAATTATACAGGTGCGGTGTCTAAAATCTGGCTATGCGAAAACTGATGATGTCCAAAAACCAGACACATTTTTAAGCTGCCATGCATGAATTTTAATTATTATTATATGAGTAAAATAACTTACCGGCTTGTTCAGCTAGGTGATGCATTGGCGCAGTGGTGCGCCAGCTACTTAAACACTCTGTGGGCCTGTCTTTTCCCACGTTCTAAGCGGTCCGAGCAACCCTCGACCTAGCCTGAAGCGCCCAACCCGACCCAGTCCAAAATGCTCTACCCGAAAACAAGCAAGGTTCAAACTCTGGGCATGGAGTTGGTCCCACGGTTGCTGGTTTTGAGACACTGTACCTGTAATTAGGAATGCCCAAGAGGCTAGAATTAGAAGTGCACAGATATCTCGGAGGGTTGTGGGGTTGGAGGAGATTACAGAGATAGGGAGGGGTGGGACCATGGAGGGATTTTAAAATGAAGATGTGAATTTTCAAATCAAGTTTCATGGCACAAGTCAAAGCCCATGCAATTCATGAGCTTATTGTGGACAAGTGCATCAAATTTATGGCCTTGATGGTAACCTGGCTGAGGGGGGGGAATGACACCTTCCCCTAACTGAGGACTCCCCACCTGGCTAGATCATTCACCATTCAGTTCTGAAGAGACCTGAAATGTTAACTCTCTTTCTCTCTCTCCAGATACTGCCCAAACTGAATATTTTCTGCTTTGAATTAATTAATATCCTTACCCAGATGGTCAATGTATTGGAGGGGCTCTAACAACCAAATCTCACTTTGGTTTGTCCCCCTACTTTTCTGGCACTTTCTCCTTCTTTCAGCACCTCACTTTACAAACATAGGAACATACAAATTTGGAGCAGGAGTAGGCTACTTGGCCCATCGAGCCTGCTTTGCTATTCAATAAGATCACGGTTAATCTGAATGTAACCTCAACTCCACATTCCTGCCTACCCCTGATAACCTTTGTTAATCAAGAATCTATCCAGCTCTGCCTTAAAAATATTCAGACTACTTCCACCGCCTTTTAAAGGACAGGGTTGCAAAGACTCACAACCCTCTGAGCAAAAAAAATTCTCCTCCTCTCTGTCATAAATGAGCAACCCTTTATTTTTAAACAGTGACCCCTAATTCTAGATTCTCCCACAGGAGGAAACATCCTCTCCACATCCACCCTGTCAAGACCCCTCAAGATCTTAAAGGTTTCAATTAAGTCACCTCTTACTCTTCTAAATTCCAGTGGATACAAGCCTAACATGTCCAGCCTTTCCTTATAAGGCAACCTGCCCATTCCTGGTATTAGTCTAGTAAACCTTCTCTGAACTGCTTCTAACGCATTTACATCTTTCTTTAAATAAGGAGACTAGTACTGTACACAGTACTCCAGATGTGGTCTCACCAATGCCCTGTACAACTGAAGCATAACCTCCCTACTTTTGTAATCAATTCCCCTCACAATAAATTATAACATTCTATTAGCTTTCCTAATTACTTGCTGTACCTGCATACTAGCCTTTTGTTATTCATGCACTAGGGCACCCAGGTCTCTCTGAATCTCAGAGCTCTGCAATTTCTCACCATTTAGATAATAAGCTTTTTTATTCTTCCTGCCAAAATGAATGATTTCACATTTGTCCACATTATACTCCATTTGCCAGATCTTTGCCCACTCATTTAACCTATATCTGTCACTTTGTAGCCTCCTTACATCCGCTTCACAATTTACATTCCTACCTATCTTTGTGCCATCAACAAATTTAGCAATCATACCTTTGGTCCCTTCATCCAAGTCACTTATATAAATTGTAAAACGTTAAGGCCCCAGCACTGATCCCTGTGGCACACCACTCATCATATCCTACCAACTAGAAAAAGACCTATTTATGCCAACTCTCTGCTTCCTGTTAGCTCGTCAATCTTCTATCCATGCCAATATTACCCCTTACACCATGAGCTTTTATTTTCTGCAATAACCTTATACCATCCTCTCACCTCTCAGCCAAGTAGAATGTCAATTTTCTTACCGAGATATCTTCACTGCTTTCCTCCCTCAGGTTCTGGAATGAGCAACTTCTCAACATCCGTAAAAACATAGAAACATTGAAAAGAGGAACAGCAGTAGGTCATTTGGCCCTTTGAGCCTGCTCTACCATTCAATATGATCATGGCTGATCTTCTATCTCAATGCCATACTCCCACTCTCTCCCCATACCCCTTGATGCCTTTAGAGTCTAGAAATCTATCTATTTACTTCTTAAATATATTCAGTGACTTGGCCTCCACAGCCCTCTGTGGTAGAGAATTCCACAAGTTCACTAGCCTCTGAGTGAAGAAGTTTCTCCTCACCTCATTCCTAAATGGCCCACCCCATATCCTGAAACAGTGGCCCATTGTTCTAGCGCACCCCCCTTCTCCCACCCACAGCCAGAGGAAACATCAACTCTGCATCCAGTCTGTCCAGCACTGTCAGAATTTTAGAAATTTCAATGAGGTCTCCTCTAACTCTTCTAAACTCCAGTGAATACAGGCCTAGTCCGTCCAATCTCTCCTCAGACGACAATCCTGCCATCCCAGTCTGGTGAACCTTCGTTGTACTCCCTCTATGGCAAGTATATCCTTTCTTCGGTAAGGAGACCAAAACTGCACACAATACTCCAGGGGTTCTCTCACCAAGGCCCTGTGTAGCTGCAGTAAAACATCCTTGCTCCTGTATTCAAGTCCTCTCGCAATGAAGGCCAACCATTTGCGTTCTTAACTGTTTGCTGCACATGCATGCTTGCTTTCAGTGATTCATGTACAAGGGCACCCAGGTCCCTTTGTACATCAACATTTCCCAGTCTATCACCATTTAAAAAATACTCTGCCATTCTGTTTTTCCTACTGAAGTGGATAACTTCACATTTATCCATGTTATACTGCATCTGTCATGTATTTGTCCACTCACTGTACTTGTTCTAAATCGTCTTGAAGCCTCTTAACATCCTCCTCACTGCTCACATTCCCACCAAGTTTTGTGTCATCAGTAAACTTGGAAATATTACATTTGGTTTCCTCATTCAAATCATTTTATATAAATTGTGAATTGCTGGTACCTGCGGTACCCACTAGACATTGCCTGTCACTCTGAAAAAGACCCATTTATTCCTACTCTCTGTTTCCCATCTGCTAACCAATTCTCAATCCATGCCAGTATATTACCCTCAATCTCATGTGCTTCATTTTGCACACTGACCTCTTATGTAGGACTTCATCAAAAGCTTTCTGAAATCCAAATACACCATATCCACTGGTCCTCCCTTATCTATTCTGCCAGTTACATCCTCAAAAAACTCCAGTCGATTTGTCAAACATGACTTCCCCTTCATAAATCCATATTGACTTTGTCTGATCCTGTTGATGTTTTCTAAGTGTCCTGTTATCACATTTTTTATAATAGACTAGCATTTCCCTACTACTGATATTTTGCTAACCAGTCTGTAATTCCGTGTTTCTCCCTCCTTCCTTGTTTAAATCGTGGGGATACATTTGCCACCCTCCAATCTAGCAGGGCTGTTCTAGAATCTACAGAATTTTCAAGATGGCAACCAACACATTTCCATGGCCACCTCCTTTAGTACCCTGGGATGTAGATTATCAGGCCCTGGGGATTTATCAGCTTTCAATCCCACTAATTTCTCCAGAACTATTTTTTTAGTAATACTAATTTCCTTCAATTCCTCCTTCTCATTAGACCCTTGTTTCCCTAGCTTTTCTGGAAAGTTATTTGTGTCTTCCTCCATGAAGACTGAACTAAAGTAGTTGTTTAATTTCTCTGCTCTGTGATCTAAGAAATGGGACTTGTCAGATCTCAGATGGAGCCCGATACCTCTGGAAGGATATACTGGCCTTGGAGGGCATTCAGTGCAGATTCATCACATATTGTGTGGGATTACAGGGTTAAATTATGAAAGCAGACTTGGTTTGTTTAACAAACCCTGAGTTTAGAAGTTTAGGGTTGATCTAATTGAAGATTTAAAATGATGAAAAGATTTAATTGGGTAGATCTGAAACAATCTAATTGAATGACGGAACAGATTTAGGGGCTAAATGATCTACTTTTGTTCTTGTGTTCCCATATAGTTTGCAGCACATAAACAGACCATTTAGCTCAACTGGTCTCTGACAGTGTTTATGTATGAGAACCCTCCCATCCTTCGCTTGTGTCCATCTACTCCTTTCTCCCTCAGGGCACGCTTTAAGCCTCCCTTTAAATGTGTTAATGCTTTCTTCTTCAAACATGTGTCAGTGAAATCCATGCTTTCATTACACTCAGCATAAAAGAATTCCTCCAAAATTCTTTATTTGATCGGTTAGTGGGTATCTTATATTGTGACCTAATCCTTTAACTATTTTCCTCGTTTAGATTTGAACCCAGGTCCCAAAAGTGAAAAGTCAATGTCTTATCTAGCAAATCGCATAGTTCTCCCCAATGATAATTTCTTAATTAACTGACTGCCATAAGGTCCCATGAAGTCAACCATTGCCCAGTGTCTTGTCCTGATGCCCATTCGCCATGTGTGGCTTGACTGGAAGTTAACATCAGCAGATTATCTGGCAGTGTGTGTGGGGCAAAGAGAGGCACAGCTTGATTTTGTTCTCCTCACTTTCCTGCAAGGTTCACTGGATAACTATTAGGAATTGTCGAAGGGCACTGAGACAAACTCTGGTTCTCCTAACCGCTACATTGGTTTAGCACAGACTTGGAATTGAGCCTGAGAACCAAGGGCTGACTTCTTACAAGAACACAAGAAACAGGAGCAGGAGTAGACCATACGATACCATTATGGCTGACCTTGGGTTTCAAATTCACATTCTGCATGCTCTCCATATCCCTTGATTCCCTGAAAGACCAAAAATCTGTGTAAAGCAGCCTTAAACATGTTAAACGATGGGGCATCCACAATCATCTGGGCTAGAGAATTCCAAAGGTTCACAACATTTGAGTGAAGTAATTTCTTGATCTCAGTCCTAAATGATTGGCCTTTTATCCTGAGACTGTTCCCCTTGTATTTTAGAATCCCTGACCAGCAGAAACAATCTCTCAGCTTCTACCCTATCAATTCCCTTCAGAATCTTGGATATTTTAATGAAATCGCTTCTCATTCCTCTAAACTCCAGAGAATAATAGACCCAATTGACTCAGCCTCTCATAGGCCAATCCTTTAACCCAGGGATCAATCTAGTGAACCTTTGCTGTACCATCTTCAATGAAAATATATCCTCCCTTAAATATGGAGACTACAATCGCACACAGTGGCCAGAATTTTACCTTCGGTGTGCGAGCGTGCGCCCAACATGTCGGAACGTTAAATGACGCGCAATGACGTTGGGCATGCGTCCCGATGTCACCACACACCGTCATGATATTTCATTCGGAGGGTGCGCATCGGAGTCGGCTGCGCGCCTGCTGATAATTAAAAGGCCTATTAAGGCCATTAAGAAGGTAATTAAGTTGAAGTTTATCTGCCCGTCCAAACGAACTGTTGGTGGGCAGGCAAAAAGGACAAGCTGCTTTTACCTTTTTTGGGAAACCTCATCCATGAGCGGGATGAAGTTTCCTAAAGCGATTACGAATTATGTAAAAACTTTCTTTTGAAATTAAAAACATGTCCCATCTCATGTGACATGAGAGAACATGTTTCATTGAATTTTTATTGTATTTATTAATTTTTTCAAAAAGCGCTGCAATCTCCCTGGGGTCAGCTCCGTGCATGCATGAACTGTGCTCCAGGCCCGCTCTCCCTCCTCCCCCTGCCCGCACAAGTCAGTGCTACTGCTCGCAATCCACGCAGTGTGGGCCTTAATTGGCCCGCCCACGTGAAACCACGGTATGGAGCAGGTTGTGGGCAGAGGTCGGCTTCCCGACCACCCCCACCTGCTCCCGCCAAGCCCGCCCGATGCGGGAAAAATTCAGGCCAGTATTTCAGATGTGGTGGCACCAATCCCTGTACAATTGTAGCAAGACTTATTTTATCCTGTACTCCAATCCCCTTGCAATAAAGGCTATCATGCCATTTCCCTTCCTAATCACTTGCTGCACCTGTGTGTTTTTTTCGTGTTCCTTGTAACTCTTGTTGAGTTAAAACAATTAAACTAAATTAACAAAATTAGGATAAATCAGGCACAGCCCCTAATTCAGGTCAGCTGTAAAACCAAGAACAAAGTTTAAAGGAACCTTACAAACTTTAAACCAAAATGTGATAAAAGGGGTCAATAAAACACCCCAGTCCCTGCGGTGCCCACCTAGCACGGAAGGCCTCGAGTGTGCCAGCAGACACTGCGTGCTCCCTCTCCAGGGACATCCGGCCGCGAACGTAGCCGCGGAAGAGGGACAAACAATCGGGCAGGACTCCCCCATCGATCGCCCGCTGCCTGGACCTGTTAATAGCCAACTTGGCCAGGCCCAGGAGCAGGTTCACGAGGGGATCCTCCTCCTTCCCGACCCACTTCCGCACCGGGTGTCCATAGATCAGGAGCGTGGGGCTGAAGTGCAAACAAAACATTAATAAAAGGTTTTTCAAGTAACTAAAAAGGGAGTGCTGCCTACCACACCCTATATATGCATGGTCCACGGACTCCACAAGACCGCAACAAGGGCATGTGTCCTGGGAGTCCGTGGACCTATGCATCCTACGATTATAGGGGACTGCTGCATGCAACACCCTCCAACCCAGGTCCCTGATAGAAAGGGGGAGGACACCTCCATAGAGGGCCTCCCATCGGGGGCCTCCGCCGCCAGACAGCAACAAGGCACCCCAGGGCGTGTCCGGGCGACGGACAAGGGCGAGAAAATGGAAGGTGTGCAGCAGCAGTCCATACAAAAAGCTCCTCCGCGCCGTGCCAAATGGCACAGAGGGCATGTCCCCGAGGCGGCTCATATTGTGGGGCGCCAGCACCCTAGGGAAGGTTCGGGGCTTGGGGCCAATGTGGAATTCTGTCCGAACAGGGGAACGCTCAGATGGAAGACCACCGCGCACCCGGGCCACCTTGAGACCCAAAATTACATCGGGTCCGATCACGACTGTTCTCAGGTCTTGGATGGCATCGGCTGCGACCTGGACACTCACAGATGCACGACACGCCAGCTCCTGCGGGAGCATCCAGCCCAGTCCTCCGCCACCCAGCACGTTCCCGATCCTGGTCACCCCTGCGGCCACAGCCCTCCTCTCCGCCAACCACTGAAAAGGACGGAGGGGCGGATTCCTGAGCAGCGGCTCTCTGACGATAGCCACTACTCCTGACGGGAGAGAGCTGCGTCGTGAGGCTACCATGTTCCAGACTTTGATCAGGTCCTGGTAAAAGACGGGCAACGCCTGTAAGGAGCCACCGAGGCCCCTCTGCTCTATAAACAGGAGCTGCACGTCATAGTTCAGGCCGTGCACCTGACGGAAAAATACGTCGTCAGGGCACACCATCTAGGAGGAGGCTCGACCTAAAGGTATCGCTGCAGGGTCTGAAGACAGAAAGTCGCCACCTGTGTGCATAGGCACACTAGCGCCTGACCACCCTCCCTAAGCGGGAGACTCAGAACCTCAGCAGCGACCCAGTGCAATCTTTTGTCCCAGAAGAAGTCAACTAACAATTTCTGGATTCTTGTGACAAAGTCCAGGGGAGGGGTCAAAGTGACCAGCCGATACCACAACATGGCGGCGATCAGCTGGTTTATGACCAGAACTCGACCCCGGTAAGACAGCACTCGGAGCAGTCCTGTCCAGCACCGCAGGCGAGCGGTGACTTTCGTCTCCAGTTCCTGCCAGTTCGCCGGCCAGGATTCCTCAGCAGGGCAGAGATGGACCCCCAGGTAGAGGAGGCTGGCCCTGCTCCAGGTGAAAGGCCTGAGCTCCTTGGGTAGGGGATCCATCTGCCACTGACCGACCAGGAGTCCAGAACATTTATCCCAGTTGATCCTGGCAGAAGAAGCGGCAGAGTAGACCTCCTGGCACTCGCGCATCCTCCGCAGGTCAGCCGGGTCACTAAACATTAGGAGCACGTCATCGGCATAAGCCGAAAGGACCACCCCGATGCCCGGCCCGCGCAGAACCAATCCCGACAACCTCCAGCAAGAAACATTTGGACGCTCTGCCGAGCGTTCCTGTCCAACTCTGGAGCCTTGAGAGCCTCGCGAGTGGACCAAAACACCAGCGGATAAGAACGCCACCGGTCCAAGGCCAACTGGATCCTGTCTCAGCGACCGCGATGACTCGCCAAAAAGTCCCGGAGTTCCCTTGGGGGGATGAGGGGGAGTCAGTGGAGGGCACCAGGGGATCCACCGCCTCACTAGAGAGCGACTCAGCGTAATCTCCAGCGCTCACCACCGACACCCCGTCCTCCTCCGGGTCATCGCCTCCAGCTTCCGACCCCTCCCCCGCATTGAGTATGGGGGCTGGCTTGGAGCTGCCAGCTGGCTCCACCTGTAACTCGATCCAACCCCCAGGATCAAGGCCAGAGGGGTCCTCTCTGGTCTCCTTTACCATTTTCGGGTCAGAGGGCGACGGCATGTCTGATGCCCGCTCTCCTCCTGGCACCGGGTCGTCCGGGGAGCTCAGGACAAGCTCCTGACCTAAAACTAGGACGCCCGGTGCCAAGGATTGGGAGGGAGCTGGAAGGCCTTCCTTCTCACCGCCACCCAATGACCCATTAAAATTTTTTAAGTTATGAAGGCTGCAGTCCCCCGACGAGCCAGAAGGTACCTCGGGGGTATTGAGTGTGTCCGAGTCGGGAACCACCTCGAGGGAGGGGCCCTGTTCAGGGGACTGCAGCAGGCTGGTAGGGGGAACAGTGGTGGGGGTAGGGGTTTTAGATTCCCCAGAGGGCAGGGCGAGGTTTTACTTGGTGGAGACGCCACCACCTCTGCATCAGGGGAAGGGACACACCCAACTTCTGCAGTTTGGGCGTCGCCCACTTCCTCCTCCGAAGGATGACGTCTCTTCCGGGTCAGGCTGGGGCCTAGGGAGACCTCCATCTCCGAGGCCCCCTCCTCCTTGTCCAGCCCTCCCGGACACTCCACCCTCTGGGGTTTGGATGTTTCCTTCCCCGGCTCGGGGTCCCGCGTCTTTTCCCCGCCAGCCCCGGGAGCACGCGCAGGGACGATGCCGGGCCCAGCACTCGGCGCCTTAGCGTCCATGGGCCCGGGAGCACACGCGGACACGACGCCGGGGCCGGATGATGTTTTTTCCCCCGAGCCGGTGCTTGCAGGTGTTTGGGGGGGTTGGGGCGTTTCAGGGGCTGCCTCCGTGTTGCGTGCCTTCCTCTGCACCTTCTTACGGCGCGGGGGCTCTCCCCCCGCCTCACCGGCAGCCGAGATGGCAGTGGCTGCCAGCGTCGCTTCCCCTTGCGGGGAGGGAGATGGAGTGGTGGCGGGGGGAGGAGGGGCCGTGCCAGCCGAGGCCGCTTGGGTGGGGCTCGTGGCCTTGGAGACAGGGCAGTTCTTCCTCACGTGCCCCGCCTCTTTACAAGCATGGCACCGCACGCCCTTCGCGGTCCAGAAGACCCGATAGGTGGTCCCCTCAAAATTAATAGAAAATGCCCCCTCCAGGCACTCCTCCCGGGCCAAGCGGACGAAAACCTGGCACCGGAAGGAGTAAACGTGGCGGAGGGCCGAGTCTTTGAGGCCGAGTGGGATCGGTGCAACCCCCAACCTGACCTCCCCCAGTTTATTAAGGTGGGGGAGGAGGAGCTCACTGGATAGAAAGGGCGGGACATTTGATACAATAATTCTCTGGGCGGTGACCTCAAGGGGATCCACCGCCAGAAAATTCCTGCCCACAGTGAGCCCCTTCTGGAGGGCGAGTTGCACCGCCCGCTCAGACCTCAAGAAAAATATGGCCTTCCCGTACATTTTAGAGGCCGCGACAATGGCTGAGGGGCCGACGACCCCAGCCATAGCCTTTACGCAGTTCTCTATTGTCATCCTAGGGTGAGCATAGCACTTCACCCCGAGGGCCCTCGTTAGGAGGCGGAATGGTGACAGAGCAGCGGGAGCAGCAGAAACCGCAGAAGCAGCCACCCCCGCATAAGTCTTTTTTGGAGGCCCTGCCATTGGTGACAAAACCGCCTCCACATTAGCCCTCGAGGGCCCGGCCACAGGCAATGGTGAACTGGCCTTTGGGCCAGAGCCACGCCCACCCTGGGAAGGATTGGCCATTTTTTAATGTTTTTTTTAAATATATATATATTATATATATTGTGTTTTTTTAAAAATATATATTTCCTCCCTAGGGAGGGGAGGGGGGAGAAAGGTTGGAATAACCTCCCCTCTTTTTGGCAGGAGAGGAGAGGAGGGAGAGGAGTAAAGGACAGGGAGGCACAGGAGGGAAGGAGGAAAAAGTCCAGGTGGGTGTCACCGATGATGGATGGAAGTTGGGTGGGGGCCTGATGGTCTTCTTGCAGGGGGAGGCGATGTCTTCACCAGCCACCGCTGGCCTTACCGGGAAAGGGCTGGGTGGGTGGGGGAAGGGTGGCAGAAAGTCGTGTTCCTTGTATGAGTACACCCAAGCCTCTCTTAATGAAACAACTGTGCTGTTTGTTAGAAGGATTCACAATATAATGTGAAAAGGTTATTTCAATTATTACAGTCCACCCTTGGAAAAAAATACTGTGCAATATATCCTAGTACAAATTTGCTGTTTCTGTTCAAAATTATTTTATTAATTCCTTCATTATATATATTCATATTCATTTAGTCTCTGTCCATCTGAAGTCTCATGTGCAAGCTTTCTGATTGGGTTGGTGTGGAAAACATAAAACATAATACAATGTGCAAAAATTCACCTGCCTTTCAGGCACCCTGGGAGTTCCTGAGTACAGCCTAACAACATACAAAATAATGCAATCCATAATTAAGATGGATAATGCTTGTCAGAATATTGTAGACCTCACTGCACTGCTGCTGCCCAGAAGGCCTCCACCGCTTATCTGGATTTCCTGTCTCTAATAGGCTTTGGTCCTTGCCTGCTGTTTGCTCCCTGTCATGTCTCTTCCTGTAATCCCACAACACACAGGTCCCATCACATTCATCGCTCGCTGCTTTCTTTGAACTACCCATTCCCACTGATGCTCGACTCCCATTCCTTGGCCTGCCAGCAAATCCATGTTGGATCTGCTACTGCATCTTTTAATGGGATACAGTTAGAACTTTCACATCAGGAAAAGGCCACCAAGTTTAACAAACCCATCACTTTTCCATAGATCAATCCCTTGTACCCATTGTCTCATCTGTCATTTGAAAATCTAATCTAGTTACATCTTGATCACATTTATATTTAGGTTTATATTCCTAGCTTTCATTATATTCCCTGGAAACTTCCAGAGTCAGCAATTTATTTGAACAACTACATTCTTTGGGTGTTTATGAGTGAGGTATCTGAATGAGATCTGTGGATGCACACACAGCCAGAGACACGCATACGGCTGTACAAAACACCCAAAACACATGCCTACACACAAGCATAGGCAGACACTCATGCACACATACTCACACGTGTGGACATTCATATGTCCACCAACACATATCACCCTGAGCACAGGAGCTCTGAATTTCATACCATAAGTAGAAATCATTTTGCTGGCTTCTCTGAATAGTAGAATTCCATTTGGTGACGATACTTCAAAATTCAACCTTTGTGACCTACAATATATAAATGACACAATCAAAAGATTGATGGTACAGTCGAATGAACATGCGCAAACATCTTCACACAAAAGGTGGGTGAAACATGGAACATGCAGGAATCAGTTAAGGAAGGATTAGGTGCAGCGACAGTGGGGTATTTTTGGATGATGGATTAAGATGGACTGAACAAACAGCCTCCTAGCAATCTTGTGAGGTTCTGTGAAATAGGCATTTAGGGGTTTTGGAGTCTAAGCCAACTGAACTGTTTTTATCACTTTAAAATGTATGGTTTCTCAAAAGAAAAGCCACTTTCGGTAAAACTAAGGGAAAACTTCATTCCATTCATTACATTTCATACAATAGATGTTTTAGGAGAATTTTCATAAATACTGTTTTGAGACAGTTCTGTGTACTGCTATTCTAGGGATACTGTTATCTCAATTGGAAGGATTAGCAGGCTCGAACTACACTGCCAGAGACCAAAATGCTCGTTACATTTTCATGTTAATGGAGCAATTTGAACATTAAACAATGAAGTTTAAGTACTTGTTCGGCAGAACTTGAGATCATGACATGATATCATTTCACACTGAGCTTGAGTAAAAAGTGTGAGTCTAAGATTGGTGTCTTAAACTTAAATAAAGGCAATTACAAAGGCGTAAGGACAGAATTGGCTAAAGTGAACTGAGAAAATAGATTAAAAGGTAGATAAGTAGAGAAACAGTGGCAGACAGCAAATATATATTCCATTGAGAAAGAAAGGCTCTATGAGAAGGATGCACCATCCATGACTAAGGAAGTTAAGGATAGTATCAAAATGAAAGGAAAAGTATACAATACCGCAAGGTTAGTGGTAAGTTGGGCAGGTTTTAGAAAATAAGGAGGGAGAAATTAGACAATGAGAGAAAGCTAGCTAGAAATATAAAAACCGGCAGTAAGAGTTTCTACATGTATTTAAAAAGGAAACGCGTAACTAAAGTTGGTCCCTTAGAGGGTGAGAATGGGAAATTAATAATGGGAAACAAGGGAATGGCAGAAGTGTTGAACAGCTATTTTGTGCCTATCTTCACTGTGGAAAAAACAAAAATACATCAAGAATACTTGAAAATCAAAAGGTAAAAGGGAGGGAGCAACTAAAGGCAATTACAATCACTAGATGAAATGTACTAATCAAACTATTAGAATTAGAGGCTGACAAATCCCCTGGACCTGATGGTTTTCATCCTGGAGTCTTAAAATAAGTGACTGGAGAAATAGTAGATGCATTGGTTGTGAACTTCCAAAATTCCATAGATTCTAGAAAGGTCCCAGCAGAATGGAAAATTGCTAACGTACTGCCTCTATTCAAGAAAGGAGGGAAACAGAAAGCAGGGAACTAGAGGCCAGGTAAGCCTAACATCTGTCAAATGGAAGAATCCATTATTAAGGAGGTAAGAGCAGAACATTTAGAAAATCAGAATACGATCAGCCAGAGTCAGCATGCTGTTGTGCAAGTGAAATCACATTTGACTAATTTATTGAAGTTCTTTGAGGAAGTAACAAATAAGGTGGATAAAAAATAATCTGTAGATGTTCGTACTTGGATTTTCAAAAGGCATTCGACAAGGTGCCACATTAGAGGTTACTACATAAAATAAGAGCTCATGGCGTGGGGGTAACATATTAGCATCGATAAAGGATTTGTTAGTTAACAGGAAGCAGAGAATATGGATAAATTGATCAATTTTGGGTTGGCAAGCAGTTACCAGTGGAATGCCACAGGGATCAGTGCTGGGGCCTCAACTTCTTACAATTTACATCAATGATATGGATGAAGGGACCAAATATACAGTAGCTACATTTGATGATGTCACAAAGATAGGTAGGAAAGTAAGTTGTGAAGAAGGCAAGGAGTCTACAAAGGGATTGAGATAGGTTAAGTGAGTGGGCAAAAATTTGGGAGATAGAGGCCAGCTCTTTCAAGGAGTGGCAATCACTGCTTATAAATTCTCCCGACTTGATGCTGCCTCTTTTTATACACTAGCTGCTGTATGATAAGATTAAATGCCCATTGAAGATTGCAGGAGGGCATGCCAGGAGCAGCACCAGGTATACCTAAAAGTGAGGTGTCAACCTGGTGAAGTTACAACACATGATTACTTGCATGCCAAAGAGCAATAGCAGCAAGTGATAAGCAGAGCTAAGTGATTTCACAACCAATGGATTAGATTTAGGCTCTGCAATCCTGCAACATCCAGTCATGAATGGTGGTGGACAATTAAATAACTCACTGGAGCGGGAGGATACACAAATATCCCCATCGTCAATGATGGAGGAGCCCAGCATATCAGTGCAAAAGATAAGGCTGAAGCATTTGCTACAATCTTCAGCCAGAAGTGCCAAGAGGATGATCTATCTCGGCCTCCACCAGAAGGGCCCAACATCACAGCTGCCAGTCTTCAACTAATTCGATTCACTCCATGAAACAGCTGAAGGCACTGGATACTACAAAGTTTATGGGTCCTGGCAACATTCCGGCATTAGTACTGAAGATTTGTGCTCCAGAGCTTGCCTCACCCCTAGCCAAGTTGTTCTACTACAGCTACAACACTGGCATCTACCTGGCAATGTGGAACATTGTCCAGGTATTACCGTCCACAAAAAGCAGGACAATCTAACCTGGCCAATCACCACCCCATCAGACTACTCTCCATCATCAGTAAAGTAATGGAAGAGATCATCAACAGTGCTGTCAAGCAGCACCTGCTCAGCAGTAACTTGCTCACTGTCACCCAGTTTGGGTTCCACCAGGGCCACTCAGCTCCTGACCTCATTACAACCTTGGTTCAAACATGGACAAAAGAGCTGAAATCCAGAGGTGAGGTGAGAGTAACTGCCCTTGATATCAAAGCAGCATTTGACGGAGTGTGGCATCAAGGGGCCCTAGCAAAAGTTGAGCCAATGGGAATCGTGGAAAATTCTCCATTGGTTGGAGTGATATCTAGCACCAAGGAAGATGGCTGTGGTTGTTGGAAGTCAATCATCTCAGTTCTAGGGCATCACTGCAGGAGTTCCTCAGGGTAGTGGCCTAGGAACAAAAATCTTCAGTTGCTTCAACAATGGCCTTCTTTCCATCGTAAGTGCAGAAGTGGGGATATTTGCTGATAATTGTACAATGTTCAGCATCATTCGCAACTCCTCAGATACTTAAGCAATCCATGTCCAAATACAACAAGACCTGGACAATATCCAGGCTTGGGCTGACAAATGGCAAGTAACATTCGTTAAATGTTGAATTGTTGAATCCCCGACTGTCAACATCTTGGGGGTCACCATTGACCAGAAATTGAACTGGACTAGTCATATGAACACTGTGGCTGGAAGAGCAGGTCGAGGCTAGGAATCCTGCAGCAAGTAACTCACCTCCTGACACCCCAAAGCCTGTCCACCATCTACAAGGCACAAGTCAGGAGTGTGATGGAACATTCTTCACTTGCCTGCATGAATGCAGCTCCAACAACACTCAAGAAGCTTGACACCATCCAGGACAAAGCAGCCCGCTTGATTGGCAACCCATCCACATTCACTCCCCCCACCCCTGACGTACAATTGCAGCAGTGTGTACCATCTACAAGATGCACTGCAGGAACTCACCAAGCCTCCTTAGGCAGCACCTTCCAAACCCACAACCACTACCATCTAGAAGGTCAAGGGCAGCAGACACAAGGGAACATCATCACCTGGAGGTTCCCCTCTAAGCCACTCACCATTCCTTCCTTCACCATCGCTAGGTCAAAATCCTGGAACTCCCTCCCTAACAGCACTGTGGGTGTAGCTACACCACATGGACTGCAGCAGTTCAAGACGGAAGCTCACCACCACTTTCTCAAGGAAAATTAGGGGTGGTCAATAAATGCTGGCCTAGCCAGCGATGCCCACATCCAATGAAGGAATACAGAATATACTCATTGGGCAGGATTTTCCCCCCGTTGAGGGTGAAATTGAGGGGTGGGCGCTCACAGGCGCTCTTCCGATCGGTGCCCCCAATTGGTGGCGCGGAGCCATTTTACAAGGACAATTAAGGTCCGCCCAGCGTGACGTCCACACAGAAGCACTGTGTGCTCCCTGTGCGGGCAGGGGGTGGGGGGTGGGGGTGGTGGGGGGGATTTCCAAAATTGAGAGTGCGCTCTTTCGCGCATGCACACGAAAGAGTGCACTCACCTCCCTGAGGCTAAGTGCTGCCCCAGGGAGATCAGCTCTAAATGTGAAAAAGCTAAAAACAGAAAAATAAAATTTCCCTAACTTGTCCCCTGATGTGACACTGTCACAGAAATTAGCACATGTCCATAATTTTTACAAAAACGTTATTAAAATTTTTTAAAGCATACATGAAACCTCATCCTGCCCGTGGATAGGTTTTCATGCTTTTTCTAATTCCCGCCGGGGCTCCTGGTCTGCCCGCCAATCTTAAGGTTGGAATGGCAGGTCCACTAATTAGTTTAATTACTCTGTCAATGGCCTCAATTGGCCATTGACAGGTTGGTGGGTGCACAGCTGATTTTGCTGAGCCCCCGCCTACCGGAAAATTTAAATGGGACACGGTGACGTCGGGAGTTCCGCTCAACGTCACCGCGCATCATTTTACACAATGACAAGCGGGGCCCCGCTCGCTGACGGGAAAATCCTGCCCATTGGAGCTTAGAAGAGTGAGAGGTGATCTTATTGAAACACAAAATCCCTTAGGGGTTTAACAGGGTGCATGCTGAGAGAATGTTTCCCCTTGTGAGGGAAGTCTGGGACTAAGGGACAGAGGGGTGTCCTATTTAAGGTAGAGACAAGGAGGAATTTCTTCTCTCAAAGGGTCATTCGTCTGTGGAAGCTGGATCAATGAATCTGAGGTGGACAGATTTTTATCACAAGGGAGTCAAGGGTTATGAGGGACAGACAGGAAAGTTGAGTTAAGACCACAATCAGATCAGCCATGAATAATCAAATGACAGAGCAGGCTCAAGGGGCCGAATGGCCTACTCCTGCTCTTAATTCACGTGTCCTTAAGTCTGAAAGAAGCCTGGTTTTCCAGTTCAGATCAGTGCTCCCTCTCCATAGTTTCTTCCCTTCTCTGCTGAAGGTATCCATCCCTGTTGGGGTATACTTCCTCTGGCATCTCACCCATGCAACTATCCTGATATAGTCATAAGTCTTGGTGTTGGGGTGGGGTGGGGGAATCAAGGCTTAGTACAGCCCTTTTCTCACACTAACATGGTTTGGAAAGGGGTCACTGGATTGTGAGGAGCGGTAGGAACACCAATGAAACTGGTCTCAACTGGAGAACTGCATTTGATTCTCTGCATCACAGGTCAGGATTTAAGTCAAGACATTGGAGAGGGGACAGAGGACATTTACTAGAATGAGACAAGGGATGAAGGACTTTAGTTATCTGGAGAGATAGAGAGGTTAAGGGGAGATTTGATACATGTGTTCACAATTATGAAGAGTTTTGATAAGAGTAAAAAAGGAGAAAATATTTCCATTGGCAGAATAACCAGAGGGCACATATCAAAGGTGTTTAGCACAAGATCCAAAGGGAAGAAACATTTTTATACTGTGAGTTATGATCTGGATGCACTGCCAGTATTGTGCAGTGTCAAGAAGATATAATAATTTCCATAATATTATTGGAATTTATTGTAAAATAGAGCAATAGTGGGATACGTCTATGTGCGTGTGTGTGTATATGTGTGTGTGTGTGAGACTTAATTGGATTAAAGGCAGCTGATCCGAAGGCTTTGATGTAAACTTTTGCTGGATCAAAATCCTGGAACTCCCTCCCTAACAGCACTGTGGATGTACCTATACCACATGGACTGCAGAGGTTCAAGAAGGAAGCTTGCCATGACCTTCTCAAAGGCAACTAGGGATGGGCAATAAATGCTGGCCCAGCCAGCCAAGTCCATATCCTGTGAATGAATTTTTAAAAAACATGGTAAAAATGGGGGAGTTTAGAATATAAGGTAAATAGGACATTTGCATTTTTAAATAAACCAGATTAGATTGTTTTCAAAGGAAGGGTGAAATGTGTCACCTAGCCAGGTGAAGTTTACAGTGTGTTTATTTTTCCCAAAGATTACTGGTAAAACTTTGTGCTGTGAGAAGTTTTTATTACCAGGAAGATAAAGTCCAAAGACACAATGAAACAATGGGAATTTGTATTCAAAGGGGAAAATATGTATAAAGGAGTGAAGGCTGTGTGTAAGGGTAGGCATTTTAAGATCTTACAAGTGTGAAAAGCCTTCAGAATCTATGCCTCAAACTGCTATCTTCAAGGACTAATTTTAAGAGAACTCACTTTGAATTCGGCTGTTCAGGATAATGTTTAGTTTGCCTGGGTCTTTCAAAAATATGTGTCTTAGTGTTGCCTTAACAAAAGTGTACCTGAGAGTCAGATTAGGTAGGGGATTTAGAAGCTATCATTGTTGCAATTTGTAGATATATGTATGTATTTAAAGTCATTTCTTCTATAATAAATGCTTAATCTAGTTTTGTAAAAACCTATAAGACTTGGTGGTCTTATTACTTCTGAGCTCAAGGCACAAATCTCGAAATTTATACAAATTGCAAAATAAGTTGTTGCACATGTTTCATGTTTCCCTTTTGGAATTTGAACAACTCAACATTTACCATTGGCTGTACAATAACAGCAGCAATCAGAATATGGGTTCTGCAGCTAGTTTTTTTTTTGGGGCATCTGAACCTCAATATAATAAATATTTTAACATACCTTAACAAAACAGAAAAAAATAGACTTTGTTTTGTGAAACCACATATCTTAGAGTGATTAAAGTGGTTTACTTGGCTGAGGCTCCAAGACACCTAAATCACCCATTTCACCGAACCTCACAAGATTAGTAGATACTTACTTCAGCTGAGAAAGACAGTTCAGCCCATCTTAATCCATCATTCTAAAATACCCTACAGTCCCTCCATTGCAATATCCAATCATTTCTTAAATGATGCTCCAGAATGTTCCATGTTTCAATAACCTTTTGTGTGAAACTGAATTTTATGAGTTCAGTTTTAAATTTGCCTTTTACTACTTTACACCTGAGAACCCTTGTCCTCACCTCCACCTCACACCTTCTCACTTGGTCACAAGGCCCCACCCACCTCTGAATTCACCGCAAAGGGGGCATTAAATTCCACCCCATGTGTACAAAAGAGTTGTGTATGCATTAGTGCATATTTGTACCTGGGACACTGCCACTTGGACAGATACTTCTGACTGGGCGGGACAGGCCTGCATAGATCCATATTGGTGAACATACATGTGTCAAGAGGGCAGACCCAAAGGTGATTGTCAATGTTCATCAGAGACTTTCCATGAACCCTCCAATTGAGGAACGCTTCATATCTTTAAGTTACTGCATTATCTCCAATGATTTTTTTGCCAAATCATCAGAACAGTCAAGCATTTTAGTGTTTGCATTTCACACCTCTTAGGCATTACAGAAGATGTTAGTCCCTTATTGTCTTCAGTTGAAAGCTCTGTTGCAATACACTTTAAATGAAAAACAAAGTTCTCTTAAGAGGCAGCTGTCGCAGTGATATCAGGGACCCACATCCTGCCTCCATTCTCTGCTCTATGCCATTTTCCAGTTTATATAATAAGGGTCAATGAAACAGCTCAGATGACTGACAGGTATTTCCGTGATCTGCTATGCTCACAATGATCTCCTTTAATGTGGTGAGACCAATTTGCTCACTTAAGTTTCCCTGCGCCATCATTCATTTACACCTGCAGCTGATTTCAAAATATTTATTCCAACAGCAGCTGAGTCAGTGCAGGCAAAGGGCATGGCAAGCAATATTCTGCATCCTGCGCAAGAAAACCTTAAGTTTGCTATTCAGGTCCAGGTTCAAGATAGAATTAAAGCATGTTATGATTTAAGGCAATATCATAGTTATCAGATACATTCAGGCAATCTACATGAACCATTACTTAATCTGTTTCCTTTTCACGTATCTTTTTACAGGCCTGAACGACTCATTTTGTTTTTTTGATCTTCTCAATCAGCGAATACCCCCAGCCACTGCTGACAAGGTGTTTCATGATCAAGTGTGTACAGTACACCTAATAAACCCTAGTCAAAGCAATGTCACAATTTATTAAGTGGATTTAATAATTGTCTTTATCAGTACTTTTATGCAGACAAGTTCAATCAACAGAGTTATAGAGTGAGACACATGGTGGTCTGCATTTTAACACAAAATATAATTTTGCAGTTAGACCTATAAAATGAATGTTTGTGGCTTCTATCATCATGCAAAAGATACAGTTCCCAAACAACCAGGGTTTCCATGACCTGACTCATTCTTCACTCCTCCAGCTCCAGCAAGTCAGGGGACCAACACTTCTTCAATGAGAAGTGTTGAAGGGCGGGTCAGGAACAGCACCAGGCATGCCTCAGAATGAAGAACCAGCATAATGAAGCTACAACACAGAGCTACAAGCTAAATACCAGAAGTTTGGCACGCTGCGCCCAGAGCTAAGTGGTCACATACAAAAGATCAGGAAAAGCTCTGTAGCTTTCATGGACTGCACTGGACCACCACATGGACTGCAGCAGTTCAAGAAGGGAGCTCACCACCCCTTCTCAAAGGTAATTAGGGATGGGCAATAAATGCTGGCCTTGCTAGCAACGTTCAGAATAAAGAAGGTTCAGAATAAACAAAGAATAAAAACCAGCTGTATAATATCCAGCCAAGAATGGAAGACAGAGATGTCAAAATAAATCCCCATTCCCTGGAGGCAGAGCACAGAAAGTAAGTTCAAGAAACAAGAGATCTCAGTAAAAGTGTCATGTGAATATTCTAACTTAGTCTCCTCTCATATACCCCAGCAACTACACACTCTGCCCTGCTTCACCAGGCAGTGAAGTGGAGTGGCCCAAAAAGGTGAGTGAATTGTAGGTCTATAAGAAGTGCAGCCTAAAGGAATAATGTGGGCTGTTCCTGCGTCAGGCACCTCCAACCCTCACCCACCTAATTTTGCCTGAACACTGCAGCGAGACCCCAAAGAGTGCAAAGAGTTCCCTGGCAGCATAGTAATGAGGTCCAGCCCTTGAAATAAACCACAATCAGGTAACTGGTCCAAGCACTTCACTGACCAGTCTTCTGCCACAAAGTTGTGACATTAAGAAGTTATTAAGTGTACTGGACATGGTGAAGGTTTTACACCCTGACATGTCTCAGCTGTACCACTAAAGACATCTGCATCAGAACCAATAGCAAGCCCTGGCCGGCCCTGCACTCAAGCTATTCTGTACAGTTATAACAATGTCATCTACTCAATAATGTGGAACGTTGCCCTAGTATATCCTAATTTTAAAAAGTATGATGAATTTAAAATAAAAACATAAAAAACTAGAAAAACTCAGCAGGTCTGGCAGCATCTACGGAGAGAGAAACAGAGTTAACGTTTCAAGTCCGTATTACTCTTCTTCTGACTTCCTCACATTCACTCCATCTGTTTTCATGCAGGAGAAGTTGGCTAGCAACAGCAGGGAGAGGTCCCAGACCAGGGGTAGAGTGGCCCACATTAGGCCCCTCACTCACTTTGAGGAGCGGCCATCGTGCTGACTGGTGAGGGTGTGGACCGTGCCTGCGGCAACAGTAAGGTCGGCGGCGAACACCCATGTGAGGATCCTGAACCACATTATCCCTCTCTCAACGCAACTGAGAGTGCTCTCTCCCCTGCTAGTGACTCTGCTGCCATGCCCTAATTATCTCTACTTTGGTTCATAGGGGGCTTTGCCAAGTGACTGGCACTCTCAGTCAGCTAGTCCCTCAGCTCCACCCATGTCCTCACCTCCAACCAAGAGAACACCACCTCCATTGAAGAGCTGGAAATAAGCAGCCTGGTCACAGTGCTTACCCACACCTTCCACCAGCGCAGAGACACACACCTTGGTGGGACCTAGATCTAGAGCAGGCTCAGGTTCATAATCTGCTGGTCACTGCATGGACACAAGTCACAACAGGAGGATGCAGGTTCAGCTGAGCTCCCTGATGCTTGGAGAACTGCTGGGGAAGAGGCATCTGTGAGGTCCAAGTCAGATGACGAGCCTCTGGATTCGCACTTCCAACTTATTGTGAGAGTCAGCAGAAGGTGGGGGAACATCACGCGGAGCTGTTGGAAGCCCTCAACAAATTGGCATGTGAGTTTGAGGAGTGCGTCCGCCTGTTCTTTGATGAAGAGGTGCCCGCATGTGCGCATATGGATGTCTCCATGGGAAGGATGGCGGACATCATGGAGACCATGGCCTAGAAGAATGTGGAGATGCACGCAGACCTGCACTCCATCACAGCAGCCATGGGTGACTTCCTGCAGTGGCAATATGAATGCGGAATGGGGCACCTCGATGTCCCTCCAGATTTTCCTTCCCCTCAAGGAATCAGGCTGGGGCACTCGTGCACTCAAAGGGAGGAGGACCAGCAGCAAGACTCCCCTAGGTCATCCACTGAGGAATCTCAGAGCTGTCCTCTCCACCTGTGACCCCTTCAACCTCACCCTCTATTGCCTCAGAGGGAGCAGCTGGCCCACAAGAGACAGCCAAAGCAAGCCGAGGCCCTCAAACTCTCGGCTCCCCAGAGGACATATCCCGAAGTCATCAGAGTCAACAGGGCCAACCATTGCACAAGCTGTCTCCAAACCTGCTGTGGAAGTCGAAGCAGTACCTGGAAGTGTTAGGCTTAGAAAAGTTAAGAAATTTTGATTAAAGTTGGTTGCATGGGTGAACACATTTTGTCACTTTATAATCTGAAAATATATTCACTTTCACTGAATAATGTGTAATGGTGTCTTTGAGCTTCATTGACAGACCTTGAGAGTCCTCCCACTGCATCCCCCCAACCCCCACCACCCCCAACTAGCAATTCAGCTGCATGCAGCCGGGGTCACGAGTGATTCTGGAGGGAGAAATGTGTGTGTGGCAGGGGCTTTCGGAGCCTCATGCAAGGGCTCTTCCATGCACATGGAGCCTTCATCCATCACACTCAGCTTATGATCCCAAGCATTTTCAATGCTGCCTGCTGACGTTCTCTTTCAGTTGTCCATCTGAGCTGACCTGCATCTCCACCCACCCACTGACCTCATTCCCATGCAGCACCTGTTCCCGCCCAACATGAATCCCCTTTCATTTTTTTGTCTTAGAAGCATGGAGCTGGTAAAATTTGTCTTCAGCTCCCCCGGCCTTTTCCCTACCCCAGTCACCCATTTCCTTTCCCCCATCACTGTCCAGCCCCCGGCATCACCTCCCACCTCCCCACTGTCACCTACCAGGCACAATCCTTTTCTTTTGGGGATGTCCAGGTGAAAGTGCACTTCCCCTACCTTCCCAAGAATCCCACCTCCATGTATACTGACCTCTCTGACCTCCTTTCCACCCCAAGGGTCTGTGTCTGCCTCCAAATCTCCACCAATCACCCTCGCCATC